>NW_015505906.1:168690-188207 GCF_001515645.1 Sinocyclocheilus grahami
TATATATATATATATATATATATGCATTTAAGATTGATGGAACAGTACTATATGAAAGAGAGAAAGAGCAGGGAAAAAAAGAGAAGAAACATCAGGGCAGGAGCACAATGCTCATGGGCACTTTGGCATCTTAAATAAATGATAGCCTCAACCAAAGACGTGTCATCCTTACAGTGTAAATACGCTTGTTGTGTGTCCCGACAGTTCGGGACTATCTGCTCTTTTCTGCTTCACAGAACAAGGGCCACGCATTGCCAGGCATGACTTACCATCGGTATATGTGTATATTTGTGTTTATGTGCATGAGTGAGTCACAGAAAACAGTAAACCATTTTAAAATTGAAAAAAAAAACATACACACAGATAAGTTGCTGGCACAGGGATACCTAAAGAGAGATCCCCTTCTGCGTGGTGTAAGTCCTGTTTGTGGTTCTTGTGCTGTACTGATGAAGCCACACACCTTGCATTACTACACGGGTTAGCACAGTGTCCGGATCAGTGCAGGCCTTTGGCACCATGTAAACATTAGTTTGTTTAGTTAGCACTCAGATATCCCACAGCTCTTTGGGATTGGCAAATGGGCGCAGGCTGAGAAGGTTGTCTTGAAACTCTTCTCGTAGCCCCGTCGTCTGTCCATGGATTCACCTGCCCTGAAAAATTTAAGAAGGGTGTTACATCATCTAGAGACAGATCGATAGAAAGCTGAAACATCAAATGCAAAGATCAAAAATGTTTTCAAATGTAGTTCCCTTTAACACACTGGACAACAGGCAGTTTTAAGTAATAAACCTGTATGATTTTCTTTCCTTTCGTGGAGCTCAAATGTCTTCTGAAGACTGTCAGGAACATACAGGAAGTCGTTTTTGCTGAATATCTTCCTGTTTTAGCTGATTTTCCTGATTTCTGTGTGCTGGGTGCATCACGTAAGATTTGAAATTAATTATGTCCAACATCATTGGTTCTTAAGTGTATCGTAGCCAATTGAGATGTGCTTGAAAGAGAAATAATTAAATTGAGAATTAAACAATGACTTTTCGGCCTGGTTTTCACACAAATCATATCATACGGCTTCACAAGACTTTGAATACAGTGCATGAGTCATACGGACCATGTTTTTATAGTACATTTATAGTGCTTTTTATAGCAGTATAAATCACCATTCACTTACAGATTCTGCTAAACTTCTATCGTGTTTCATGAATGAAAATGCATACAGGTTTGAAATGTCACAAGGTGAAATACTCCTTATATAAGCTTATATAATTCATAAATAATGAAACTATAAGCAAACCTGCACAATTATAGGCCTCTGAGTTTTGTATCAGGTTCCTCATGGACCTGGCTCAGATGGGAAGACGTTCCTCAGCTGTTCGATTACCTGCTGCAGCTGCAGTACGGTGTCCTGCTCGTAATCCAAATACTCACCTACACAACATTAAATGCTACAATAAACATGATCTCAACTAAACGCATCGCAAGTTTACAGCAACATACTGTATAAGCCTCATTCAAACAAGTCACATCCATTTGAATCCCATTATTACCTGCAGCTTCTGTGTCTGTGGTCTCTCTGCTGGGAGGCTCCCCCTGGTGGTCACTCCCTGACAGAGGAGAGGACAGAGAGGAAGGAGCCGAGCCATTGGCCTCCGAGTCATCTTTGGGCTGGTAGACATAACAAAATCATGAGAGAGCAAGAAAGCAATCAAATCCTAATCAACACAGTTCAGAACAGAATCCAGCCGCATTGCTCTATCATTTCTGCAGTATGAACATGACCGTTCAAAAGTGTGGGGTTAGTATAATTGTGTTTTTATTCAGCAAGGAAGCATTAAATTGATCAAAAAAGACAGTGCAGATATTTATAATGCTATTTCATGCTATAATTCTATTTCAAATAAATGCTGTTTTCTAACTATTATATTCATTAGAGTTTCCACAAAAATATCAAGCCACACAACTGTATTCAACATTCATAATAATAATAAATGTTTCTTGAGCAGCAATTCAGCATATTAGAATGATTTCTGAAGTATAACTGACACTGAGGACTGGAGTAATGGCTGCTGAAAATTCAGCTTTACCATCACAGGAATAAAAATATATATATTCAAATAGAAAAGAGTTATATAAATTGTAATAATATTGTACAGTATTACTGTTCTTATTGTATTTTTTATATAAATGCTGCCTTGGTGAAAATAAGAGACTTATTTCAAAAACATTAAAAAATAATCTTCCAAACCCCTTTTGAACAATATTACATAGTTATTTTTCTAAATCTCATTTCATTTTTATATTTCATTTTATACAATTTTAAATAAAATAAATATTGTACAAATATTGTATTACTGCACATAGCATTACATATACTGTACAAAGCATGTGTATACCCACAGATGTTCATAACTGTATACTAATAAATAGTATAGGCAATAGGCTACAATAGGCTACTGTTCAGTATGCAGTTTACTAGCCTAGCAAAATACTATTGTTGGGTTCTTTGATGAGAAAAACAAGTTTTCAAATGCTGTCAAAACACCAAACTTCTGTGTTTATCGAGCAGGGATTTGGCCCCTTTTCCATACATTACAAAAATGGTGTATTTACGAATCTGATACGATAAACTGATACGAATCAAGAGAACACTCGCTTTTTTGAGAGAGGGATTTGAGTTGATTGAGGCTGTTTGCATGAATACCTCAAATTTATTCCAAGTTAAACTCTTTTATCGCCTTGTAGAGATGTCCACAGAGGTAAGACTGTAACTTTCCCAGCGACTTTCTAAGGGTGCAGAACGAAGAGTTCAGATCTCCACAATCCCTGCACATTATTGCTTCCCCATGACACATCTCTCGCTCGTTTTTATAGGTTAAGTCGATCTCTTTCCCCCTGTTCCTTCCCTCTATTTCCATCTAATTCCTTTTCACCTACAGCTACAGCCTCTGTGTTTTTGCTCCGCTCTCTCATTCATCCAGCCTGCCAATCATACCTCTGCAGCACTACCTCTCTTTTTTCTGCACAACCACCTCTTATCCCATTCACTCAGCACTGCCTGAGCTTTTCTTTTCCCTCCTCGGCCTGCTTTCTGTCTTTCTTTGACTAAAAAAAAGGATCCTTTTTCTGCCCACTCTATTCTGTCATCTCGCTCCTTAAAGTCGGCATGAAACGGAAGTTGCGATTGTCTGTTCTTCTCTACTGTGACGTATATCGGCATGAAACGGCATCTGAAATGAGAGGGTGGGACTTGATTTCGTCCTTCGGGAATTTATTGGATCATTGGAAGTTGGGGCGTTGCTAACAAAATGGAGGCAGATTTGAATGCCAGTTTGCAGTTAGTGGTGGGGGATTTCTCTCCACTGGATTCACAGCCGACACCCAAGCATGAATAAATGTTTTATTTATTAAGGATGACGACGACGATCAACGGCACAAAACATGCCTAAATAGCACGCGCACGCACGAGAGAGAGAGAGAGAGAGAGAGAGACTGCCTGAATGACTGAGCACGTCCTCCGTCAGGTTAAGCCATATTCAAGAAAGAAAATTAATTTGCGATGTTCTAAGAGTAATGTTGTCGTAATATCCTAATATCTTTTCAATGTTTAGGGGTACCGTACTCCCTCATGACTGGTGTCAGTGCTATAAAGTGAAGCTTTTCCCCCTGTCGTTTATCCCAGCGTTTACCCCTCACGTCACTAGCTCCGCCCTTGCGCCATAGCTCGTGACCGGAAGAGAAGATGAGTCGTTTTGAGGGGGAGGTTAACGTTTTTGATTAAAGATTACGAGGGAACATGAATTTTTAAAAAAATAATGAAGTGCACGGATAAAATATTTATAATAAACACTACAGTATTCCATTAAAAAATAAGAATTTTCCATTTTGATTTCATGGTGACTTTAAGCTCCATGTACATCAGTTCAAGAAATGACTTCCCTTCTACCCACTCCATCTATATGATTCTATCTCCATCAATGGTGTTCTTCCCCATATATAATCTCTCTCTAAGTCTTCCTTCCCATCTTTGCAATTTACCAGAAGCAATTCACCAGAATGTAGTGTGCTTTCCTGCACTCTCTCGTCCTCCATCTCTTTTCAGGTATCAATAATAGTGACTTTTAAAAAAAAAAATCATTTCTGTTTTCACATCTCTTCTCCTATCACCTGAGACAAGTCTTTTCTAGATCCTCGTCTCCTAGTCCTTACTGAACCTGCATTAGTAAGCATCTCTTGCCTGACTTTTACCCTTCTACATATGATACAGTCTATGATACAGACTATCGCCGTGTGGTTTGAGTTTGAGCACCGTCAAGTTAATTCTTTGTCGTCTAATTTTTTATCTTAAAATCAATTATATACACCATCCTTTTTCAGTTCTATAATGTGTGAATATATCCCCTATCGTATTCTACAACAAAAACAATCAGAGCGCCTTGTTATCACTAGTTCTATTTTTGACTTTCAGAGTCCGCTATTAGCATATAGCCTGCTAACATCGCCAGCGTGGTAGCAGCTAATCTTGCTTACACTAATACTCTATTCACACACATTACCATTGTTTAACAATTGCTGTTAATATTATTCATCATCTGTTTTATTACGTCTTAAATTGATTTTTCCGTACTGCTGGTTCGTCTGGTCAGAGGAGAACTGGCCCCCCGACTGAGCCTGGTTTCTCCCAAGGTGTTTTCTCCATTCTGTCACCGATGGAGTTTTGGTTCCTTGCCGCTGTCGCCTCTGGCTTGCTTAGTTGGGGACACTTCATTTCCAGCGATATCGTTGACATGATTGCAAAGATATAATTTAAACTGAGCTGGATGTTGACATCACTGAATTCAATGATGAACTGTCTTTAACTGAAAAATTTGTGTTTACTATTGTCATTTTGCATTATTGACACTATTTTCCTAATTAATGCTGTTCAGTTGCTTTGACACAATCTGTATTGTTAAAAGCGCTATATAAATAAAGGTGACTTGACTTCAGTCGCATCCCTACTCTTTTTGCAGAGAGCTTCAAATACATCGTCTTCCTCCCAATACCTCCCTTTCCAGTATATTTTGTAAGCAAGCCTATCTTTGTTTCTCTCATAGTGGCTGTTTTTAAATCTCAAAACATTCCTTCAAGCCCATAAACATTCAACGTTAAACTCACCAGTGCAGAAGGCCCTGATTTACCTGTTCATGTCCCTCCCTGTACAGTGGTAACATATTCATACAACTCCCTACGCACCATTCCTTCACTGTTTCTATCATAATAATCTATTCTGGCTAACACTTTAGTACTCACTGTGGGCATACCGCTCCTTTTTTTTGTATACAGGCATATGTTTATATCTCATAAATCTTACCTGCAGCAGTAGTTCTCTGAGTCTGCATAGCTGGGACTCCAGTTGCTTGTTGTGGTCCTCCAGAATCTGCATTCGCGTCTCCAGGCGAGTCTTGTGCTGTCGAAGGATTCGAGCCTCGGCTAAGAGCTCCTCATCCTGCTGACCGGCCGGTGAACCTGGACCTGACTCCAGCAGCTGGGGTGATGCTGCTGCCTCTTCGTGCTTCCACTTCAGCCGCCGATACTCGCCCTGCAGCACACTACAGGAAAGACAACACCATCATCATCACTATTGCTTTCTTGGCATCATCATCATTTAGGTCATTATGCATGCAACATCTAGACAAAAGTTGTTACTTTAAACAAATGTGATACAATCATGTTACTTTACTCAATTTAGAATTCTCTCATACTCAGCCTATACAAATTCATTTTGTATCTTAAAGGGATAGTTCACCCAAAAATGAAAATTTGATGTTTATCTGCTTACCCCCAGGGCATCCAAGATGTAGGTGACTTTGTTTCTTTGAGTTTTGTCTGTGTATGTTTTTTTTACTCTCAAAGCTGTGGAGACCACTCACTGCCATTATATGACTGACAGACTGCAACGGTTTGAGTTAAAAATCTTCTACTGAAGAAACAGAGTCACTTACATCTTGGATGCCCTGGGGGTAAGCAGATAAACATCAAATTTACTATGAACTATCCCTTTAAACAGAAAAGTTTTTTATCCTTCTAAATTTCATTTAATTTTTAAATGTTCTCTTATTTTAGATAAATATAAATTTCATATAAATATTTATTATAAAATATTTAAATGTATCTTTAAATACCTTAAATATTAAATATATAAATATTTAAATAATTACTATGTAAATAATTACTAAAATAATTGAATGTAATAATTATAAATAATTTGATAATATATATAATTATTTATTTGTTTTATTTTATTATATACAGTATACACACACACACACACATATTCTTGTTGAGAAATTGTTATTATAACCCAGTAAAATAAAATAAAATTGAATGAATAAAGACAAAAGAAATAACACAAAATGGGTGTTTAACAGAGCAGCCATCACTCAGCTCTTTCTATCCCAATAATGACAGGGGGAAGCCCTGATTTATTCAGGAGGTTAAGGCTGCAGATCCCCTGCAGACACTAACAATTAATCTTGCTTTATTGACCTATTACTCACCTATAACAAAGCAAGACCACATGAGAGAATGACTTAAAGGTCAGGATTTACGCTGAAGACAAAACTCATAAATGACTCACAGCTGTAACAATAGCCTTTGGGATGAAATGAAATGGTAGACCAAATACACTTTTTTTGTGTTTCTGCTGATGTTTGAAGCTGTTTTAAGGTCTAAAGAGCACACCTCGTTCATTTGACGCAGGTCAAAAGATCACTGTTTTTGACCCACACTAACCATCATAACCGTACTATTGTCCACCGTTTCCCAGCAACACATTTTATCTCAGCCAATTTAAAAGTATTAGCTCTATCTTAATCCTCTGAAAAGCTGTGAAATTTAAAGTGCCAACACAAAGTGCAGTCAATCACAGTCAGAAACTGAAAGTCAAAAAGTTACAAAGACAAATCATTTTACCCCCAAATATTTAAAACTAGTTCAGCATAACCCTCAGTGAAACCATTTAATAGTTTTATTTCTCTACAAAATGATTTCAGTATTTATAAACATCCTTAAAACACGATGCATTTACTTAAAAAACAAATGTGCACAACATAATAACATTATTAAATTATAACTTTATCAAATATAATTTAATTGATTATTATAACCTTTTTATTATATTTATAATGCATAATATGTAGTTTTGTTGTCTGGTGGACAATACAACAAGCAACAACAACAAAAAACAGCAAAGAAGCTTTAATTTGCCTATTTGCAGTGAGATTTACTAAATTGTGCGTTTAACTTGAATCATGCCCAACAGATGTCTGTTTTAAAGCGTCTGTTTGTAATTCATTCCTTGATTTGCTTAACAAACGCCTACATTGAGACTGCATTGACAAACATGTTTATAGTGTATTATTTTCAGCATGTTTATTGCTAAGTTTAGCACAGCAATAATTAATGTTATGTATCTGGTTGCCATGACTTGCTTGCTGCTGATCTAATCATAGTAAAATCAGTTTAATATGGAGTTACACAGAGTGTGAATTTTTAGGTTAACAACAGAAACACTATGGCCTGGTTTCACAGACAGGGCTTAGATTAAGCCAGGATTAGGTCGCAGTTCAATTAGGACATTTAAGTATCTTTTATAAGTGTACCTTAGAAAAAAACATTACTGCTGAGCATCTTGGGACAAATCAATAAAACTGACATCTTTTAAGATATGTCAGTGCATATGAATGCGTTTAAAATTGTGACTGAACAAATTGACTCTGTTTGGACCCCCACCCCCCACATCAAATGTCAAGCTACGCCCATGCTTAACATTCTAAAATAGTTGTTGTTTTTGTTGTTTTTTACTTCATGAAACAAATAAAAAAGAAATTCTGAAGATTGTTTATTATGCTCTTTTTGTGAAATGTGGGATTGGAGTTTTCAAACTTCAAAAAGGACACAAAACAGAATCAAATGGTCAAAAATTGTCAATATTTTAATTTTTTATATATATTTATTTGATTTTATCTTATTTCATGTTTATTTTTAATTAAAATGACTTAATTTCATGAAAACTTTTAATATTATGCTTAGCTCAATTTAATATATTTATAATATGTAGTTTTATAAACTACATATTTTTGGTATTATTATTATTAGTAGTATTATTGATTTATAATATATTATTTTATGCTACAATTCTTCCCAATAACTAATTCTCTTCGGGTCATGAGTTTGACTGTGAATTATTCTTTTTAGTTTAATCTTTTTAAAGAATCTGGTCACAATTAACAGTTGCGATGAATATTTTTAGTGAGTAACAACATACATTTTTGTGTGTTCCTCACACAAGGTTATTGTATGGCTTCATATAATACAATTACTTGGAATACAGTGCATGAGTCAGGTGAACCACTTTTATTACGGTTTAATGGCCCTTTTGCATCGCTTTTTAAAGCTGGATAACTTATTGTAATTGCTTTGAAAAGAGATTCTTTTGTGTTCCATGGAAGAAAGAAAATCATAAAGCTTTGGAACGACATGAGGACAAGTTCATTTTTGGGTGAACTATTCCTTTAAATGCCCTTCTTTCTCTCACTCGTGCACAAACACAGAGCCATTTCCAGCACAAAACATGTGCAGCCATGACTCTGGGCTGTGATGATCTGACCTCTTCTATTAGTTTTGATTTTCTGAGGGCTCACCTAATTTCCCATATATAGGCTCATATTTCAGTGGCTTTCACATGTCCGCTGGGCCTGTAGCTCTTAACATCTTGTTCGGTAGCATTTCAATAGCCTAACTAACTAACTCTCTCTCTCTTTCTCCTGTCAGCATCCAAGCCTGCTCTATTCATCCCTACTGTTGAGCTCCTTAATCACACAGACTTAATACAACGGAGGGTGAACGAGCACATTGCCATGGGTCGTTTTCATTATCTTTTTTAATTAATGTGACTGCCCAGCCACACCAAACATGAAGGCATGCATGCATGGCCATGCGCACATCTACACACCCATGCATGAGGACAGATTCGAGTGTGTGTGGGAGGTGGTGTACTCACAAACTTTCATCCGGAGAGAGACTGTCGGTGAAAAAGGAACAGTTCTGGTTCTCCATTTCTGCCAACCTGAAAAGAACAAGCAAGTGAAATGAAAATGTCATATTACAGAACATGGGTCAAAACATATAGAAAGGCATACAAAGGCAAAGTCACCATGCACTGTAATTTGTTTGTGGACAGTGGCTTCAAATGCAAGATGCGGAAGAACGGAATAGCACACGTTTGGCAGAGGAAAAGAAGATGACAGCTGTGACTCAAGACATCTCAGTGACTGCATAGGAGACACCTTAGAGCAGTTACTCCAACCTAAAAATCACATGCTGTTATCCTACCCTGACTTTTCAGATACCGTGCGCGACTAACCTGGGTGGCAAATTGTCATGCAACTGCCGAAGCTGTGCCTCGCGGCTTCACCCTCTTCTTTCTCTCTCCATGACAAAGCCAGGGGAGAATCTGTTCCCCTTTCACTTCATTTGTCACACGAATTTTTATTACATAAACACCTCTCCTAGGTACTTTCACCCAAACACCTCGCAAGTTTGCATTCCTTGCCACAAGTGGCATGGTAAAAACAGAATATGAAAAAGATCTTCATCATGCATTACAGATTACATGGCATACAACTGACATGCCATTGCCCGAAGGTATACAGTATGAATGCTTTACGGTCCACTGCAGCTTTAGTCCTCGTGTCAACCTAAAGCCAAATCAAAGCTAAAATGAGCAATTTCTATGTATCTAGCTGCACCAAACGCTATTGCAAAAGTATTGAAAATATTTTCTATATAGGCAATTGTAGAGCTCCTATCAACTTGAATGGAGAAAGAATGAAATCAAGCTTACATTTCAACAACATACACTAACGTTCAAAATTTGGGTTCGTTAAGATGTTTTAATGTTTCTGAACAAAGTGTCTTATATGCTCACCAAGGCTGCATTTATTTGATCAAAAATACAGTAAGAACAGTAATATTGTGAAATATTATTACATTTTAAAGTAACTGGTTTCTATTTGAATATATTTAATAAAACAATTTATTCCTGTAATGGCAAAGCTGAATTTTCAGCAGTCATTACTCCAGTCTTCAAGTGTCACATGATCCTTCAGAAATCATTCTAATATGCTGATTTGGTGCTCAAGAAACCTTTATTATTATCAGTGCTGAAAACAGTTGTACTACCTATTTTTTTAAGGATACTTTGATGATCAGAACAGCATTTATTTGAAATAAAATCTTATAATTAAATGCATCCTTGCTGTAAAACAACAATTTATTATATAAATAAATAATCTTACTTCTAATAATCTTATAAAAATAGAGTAATAAATTAAACATTTCAGGCTGGTCTAGCTAATCAAGTCACAAATATTTGTGTAGTACTTTTCACAATACATATGTTTTTTTAAATTAGTTTTCCAGAAAGGTCAAAATCTGTCTCTATAACAGGGGTGTCCAGTCCTGCTCCTGGAGGGCCAACGTCCTGCGGAGTTTAGCTCCAACCAGCTTCAACACACTTGCCTGGAAATTTCTAGGGAGTCTGAAGACCTTGATTACCTGGTTCAGGTGTGTTTCATAAGGGCTAAAGCTAATCTTTGCAGGACAGTGGCCTTCCAGAGACAGGTTTGAACACCCCTCTACAAAGTCTTCGGTCTATGCTACAGTTCACTATTGCACTCCTTGTGGCAACATTGATAACGCAACAAATTGCACTTCCTCCCTTTTCAGAATGCAACAATATATGGAAATGAGTTTGCATGGCTAGAAGGTTCACCCTGTGCCACTAGCAAAATTTTGAGTGTCATCCAGAACAGACAAGATTAACCCAGCACAACAGAGGTGTTCTCAACGCAACAGGGAGCAGACAATGGTCCCTGTGCTTACCATTAGCAATGCAGGGGTGAAAGTTTGCTTTTAGCAATCCTCTGCACTTTCCCTGCCTTAGTTTACCCTTAGGTGAGAGACTGGGGAGATTTCACTACTTTACCAGGACAGCCTGTGAATTAGCAACAATATAAGAGCCTCTATAGAGACCGTAATGAGGAGTGCTAAGTGCATTCATGTCGTGTTGCTAGGAAAGTTGACAGAGAAAGCTCTGAATTGCAGACTAGAACACACATGCAGGATGGGGCTGCCTTAGGGAATAGCAGAAAGTCGATACACATTCACAAAACCAGGTGTCCTTCAGCCAATGACGGTGGCACTGGCTGACCTGGTTAACCCCTCTGCCTGGCTGGGACGACTCCTAACTGAATACACTGAAACCTCCATCAGCTAGATCCAATCAAATGTGTTACTAGGAACCGCTGATGATGTTACAGATTCTGTGGTGCGAGGTCAAATGGAGTTTGAGGTTATACATGCATGTATTTGTAGTGGTTTAAATGGGTTTCTCAGTGTGTGGTCAGTGTGGTCTCTTGATTGAGAGAAAAAGAGAGGTTACAAACACAGATCAGCAAGTACATGACAAACTATTTCCTCCTTTGAGAAGCCCTGTCTTGAAATGGACATTGTGTGTTGAGATTCAGAACAGTGGTTCAGCATTTCTGATATGCTGTCTGTTCTTCAAACGAAAGGCTGTCAGTACAGACCACTTACTCTGTCATATCCAAGCAAATCCACCCCTGTACGGTGAGTCTAGAACATCAAATGCCAGTGGATTTATTCTCCCACCCCCTCAATGTTGAGGTCCTTCAGTCATTACTCTGGATTAGCCTTTAAACGCACATACAATCTCCGTTCCCTTGCCTATGATGTTCTTCCTCTGCGCTCGTACTGCAGATACCACATCCGAAACATCTGACAAGGATTACATTTTCTATTAAGAGTTCAAAGCTTGTCTTGACAATGTTGGAAATAAATAATGTGCCATCTCATTTAGCACATGCTCTCTATCGTTTATATTCTGCAAAGGACAGAACTATCAGATAAAAGTGAATGAAAGTGATTTTCCAATGGGCTTCCAAAGGCAACTGGATGTTTCATTTTTTATGAAAGCATCTTTGCAGCAATAAAACGCTTGTCTTTTCTTATTTAGCCGACACTTAGATCAAGTAGTATAGTTTAATAATGCATAAATGTACAAAAGCAAGGACATAAATGGAAAGCTCGAGCATTTTCTGAAAGCACATTGAAATCAAAGAATCAAATGAGACCGTGCTTATTAGCATGTTTTTCATTTGTCAGAAATGTTTTAACGGCCAAGAGGTCCTTCAGTCATTACTCTGGATTAGCCTTTAAACGCACATACAATCTCCGTTCCCTTGCCTATGATGTTCTTCCTCTGCGCTCGTACTGCAGATACCACATCCGAAACATCTGACAAGGATTAAATTTTCTATTAAGAGTTCAAAGCTTGTCTTGACAATGTTGGAAATAAATAATGTGCCATCTCATTTAGCACATGCTCTCTATCGTTTATATTCTGCAAAGGACAGAACTATCAGATAAAAGTGAATGAAAGTGATTTTCCAATGGGCTTCCAAAGGCAACTGGATTTTTCATTTTTTATGAAAGCATCTTTGCAGCAATAAAACGCTTGTCTTTTCTTATTTAGCCGACACTTAGATCAAGTAGTATAGTTTAATAATGCATAAATGTACAAAAGCAAGGACATAAATGGAAAGCTCGAGCATTTTCTGAAAGCACATTGAAATCAAAGAATCAAATGAGACCGTGCTTATTAGCATGTTTTTCATTTGTCAGAAATGTTTTAACGGCCAAATTCAATAAAGAAATAAGGCAAATTAGATAATGCCGCAAATAAGTGACAGTTTGCAATCTGATCACAAATTGTGATTAAGTAAATGTATAAATGGATGCAAGAACAAAAATGTGGAGATAAAAATAATCTTCACTGGGTATAAAGCGGTGATAAATCACTCAGACAATAAACAGATAATAAACAATTTATGATAAATATTGCAAATAATTAAAAAATGAATATTTTAAGCCATCAACCAACCCATCAGTTTTTTTGTCCATGTCACTGAAGTACACTTTTACCACGTCATTTGTATCCAGTGATATGTGCAGTGTAAAAAAAAAAAATTAATTAATGTCATGTCCCTGAGTGTTTTAAATATTCAGGCATTTTCTTATCTAATTTAGTCAAGGCTGTTGGCATTCTGTGAGCCGACGATCCCAGAACATTTTACACATTCAGTCAAGACACAAACAGACCCCTGTGAAATATATTAACTGGTGACAGTTGAATAAAAACAACGAATATTGTTTTGAGCAGGAACAACTAACGCAGATTCACTGATGTGTGTTGGGAAACCAGAGATAGCATGAGAGAGAGAGAAGAGACAAATTTGGGGAATTAAAAAGAACTAGAAAAGAGGAAGAAGTGGGATATGGTAAGTGATTGGTATTAGGAAGGAAAGAGGGAAATGAAATAAGACATTGAAAGGCAGGAGTAGAAATCAAGCATATGACAGAGGAGGAGACATAGATGAAGACAAAAGGACATAAGCAGAGAGTGAGAATGTGTGTGTGCGCTCTGGTCTATTTGTAGTACAGATAAGAGCTGCAGCAGGGTGTGAGCTGAGACAGTTGGCAGCACAGTATGGTAGGGTAGGCAAAGGGCTGATCTGTGCGTTCATGTGTGTATTTAGGTAGTTGGCAGGGAAGTTAGATGGGCCAGAGGAGCATATCCCTGATCGTTCGCTGCAGTCAAACCAAACCAGTCACATTGGGCCATTGGCTTCACTGCACTTCCACAGCCGAATTAAAGGGTTAGTTCAGCCAAACATGAAGATTTTACTCACATTCATGTTATTCTAAACCCATGTAATTTTCAACTGTAAATGACCCGACAATGTTTGTATTGATTATGCATTTCGCATGGAATTGTTTTCATTCAGAATTTTATTTTGACATAGTTGTAACAAACACACACAATGTGATTGTATAAACTGCTTCCCATTGTCAGGGTGTGCGTGCGTTATGAAGAGCGCAGACTGTAATCATGTTTTGGTGTCCCCTTTTTTATTATTGTGTATTGTGCATCACATTTAAAGGGTTATTAGGTAAATTATTTCACATTTTTCACTTAGTAATTGTATGATGTAAATTGTTTTACTGTCGTATTGGTTATTATATTGGTTTTATTATTTGATAATGGTCTCATACAGGGTTTCTCTGTTTTTCTGTTACTCTTACAGCATTTTACTTGAGTGTCAAAGTATTAAACTCTTTTGGATACATCAGTTAAGCAGTACTAACCAATTATTCAACATGTTTCCCTCCACCACTAACTCTAAATCCTGCTAAAAAGTAACACTTTACTTGAAACCTTCATGCATAATGCATTATAAAAGTACTTTATAATGCATTGTATGATATGAATATTTGTAAACAGTTATTATAAATTATACTACTTATCTACTCATTGTTAAATATTTACAAAATATATACATTAAAAAACACAGCAAACAACCAATTTTAGATGTAACAAGGAATCTGCATATATTGTAATCCATTTGAACTTTGGCTACAATTATTTATTTATAATTCATTATATATAAAGGCTTCAAGTAAAGTGTTACCAAAAAAAACAACCTTAAACCAGTCTAATCTGGACTCCCAAGCCAGTCTTTTGGCTAGTCTTAAATGAATTTGGCACACTTTTATCCAGCTAAACACCTGCTTGACCAGGCTGGAAGACCACAAAACAAGTATAGGCTGGTTAAAACCAGTTTTTTTTTTCAGTAGAGAAATGACAGAAATGTTGTTTTTGTGTGACTTCAAATGTGTGTGAGTGTGACAAAAGCCTGAAGTACTACTGCGCCTAATTCTAAACCCCACGGATATAACTGTGTGTAAGTATGAGCAAGCATTTTAACATGTTTGAGGACAAGTCCATGTCTGTGTTTCCTGAGCGTGTAATGTGCACTCCGTCCAGGCCAGAATGAGACTGATCCGTGCTGGCAGCCACCTCGAGCCCTCCAGACCTTATAGGTTGAGCTTTCATTCTTCTAGTGGAAAGCAGCTGAACCCTGTCCACCCCTCTGAATGCTATCTCTCACTCTATCTCACTTTTTATAACCCTCTCTCTCTTTCTCACACCCCTCTCACTTCCTCCCAGGCTGTTGCTAAGGCCCTGCTGTTTGGAACACTGTGCCCATGCAAAGGGGATCAATATGCCAATCAGAGCTCAGGGGAGTGAGTAGAAGTGG
The DNA here is from genome assembly GCF_001515645.1 of Sinocyclocheilus grahami. Classification (NCBI taxonomy): domain Eukaryota; kingdom Metazoa; phylum Chordata; class Actinopteri; order Cypriniformes; family Cyprinidae; genus Sinocyclocheilus; species Sinocyclocheilus grahami. The sequence continues at coordinate 183,909 of NW_015505906.1, forward strand.
CTGCTGGGAGAATATCAGAGCATAAGTGAGGCGTGATCACTGTCCGTGTGAGGCTGAACTCGTACCTGCTGGCAAAATGCTCGATCCGGCTGTGTGTGTCCGCATGAGGCAGCCTGGGAGATGAGCAGGGCCTGTCAAAAACAAGAACACACACATCTGTTAGCAAAGTAGCTTGTTACTGTATGTATGAATGCCTAGTTTTCTGGTCTTAACCGGTCTATGAAGTTGGTCAGATCCTTTTGCTTGATTTAGAGGGGTTTTGGATGCTTTCAGCTAATCAGGATGGGAAAACAGATGGATGACCTGTTAAACCAGCTGGAGACCACCTTGGCAAGGCTGGGAAATCAGCTTAATCCAGTAAAGACCAGCAAACCACCTAGGTTTTTATCTTTATCTCAACTACATTTTTATGGTTTTAAGGATGCTTAGATATTTTTTATAAGAAAGCAAGACAAAAATAAGATGGTCTAAGATGGTTTGTGGGTCTTAGCTGGTCTCCCATGCTAGCCAGGATGATCCAATTGGGTTCCTGTTTTGGGAGTTTAAAGCTAGTCAGGATGGGAACCACCTGACGACCACCTTGGTGAGGCTGCTAAAATCAACAAATTACCTAGCTGGTTAACCTGAGCAGCCAGCTGGTCTCCCAGTCTGACGACCTGAAATGTGACTAAAACTCCTTCAAAACCAGTCAACAGACCAGCTAATGCCATCAAGGCATCTTAAGCTGGTTTAAAATGTTTATTTTCTACAGGGAAGAAAATAATTGCTTGCAGTGCACTTTGTTCAGTCCCTCAGTTCTCCACTTATAAACCTTCAAAAAGAGCACAACGGCGCTTAGGTGTGATTCTCATCAGCAGAGACAGGAAGTCAGACTCACGTCTCAGAGCTCTCCACCTCCAATACTGATTGAACAGGCAGGTATCCCCTCTGAGGGTGTTTACTAAAATACTGCTTCGAGCGGAACTTGTTCTTTAGCGTCTTTGCGAAGTCCCGCATCTTCTCGCCTGAGGTCGTCTGGAATGATTCAGAAAGAGAGCCAGCGGAGAGAAAAATGAAAGAACATGAGCGATAAATACACAACACATCCCCTTAGTAACATGCCTCCGACACACAGCCAGTACATCAGTTCCTCCACAGAACATTCGTCTTCCTCCCATCTCAATCTATCATCTTTTGAGCAGCCACAGAATGTCGGTGCACAATAAAGACGCCCACCTATAAAACTCAGACTGGAGCATGGGAAAACCATTAAGCAAATAGCCTTGTGCTGTATTTCACTGCAGGAGATCAATTTGGTTCAATTCATATTCATTTTGTGTAGTGCCTTGTACAATAGTGATTGAATCTGAAACCTTTGAGCAAGCAAAAAGCTGCCAGTTGGCAAGGAAAAAACCTCTGCAAGTAACAAAGCATATGTACCGGGGTGTAGTACTCCATGATGGGGTAGTGTAGTTTCTTGCCCTTGGTAGTTCTGCCTGTCAGAAAACACGTCTGGCAGATGTCCACATTGAACTGTTTCAGACTTCGGTATCTGAAACAGGCAGAGACACATTTTACATCCAATTATTGAGGTGTTAATTTTAGGATTATGAATAGATTAAAACAATGAACCTCAACCACCCTGCTGATAATAACTGCTATATTTAAAACTAGCAGGGTGCTTTATGCTGGATAGTGATGGTTTAGAATAGGTCTAAATGGTGGGATATTATAGCCACTTGTGTTCACCAGCAAAACTTGGCGGTTTCTACTGAAGTAGATCAATGAAGGGTGGGGACACCTGAAAACCAGCATACAAAACACAATATTACCTACTGTACTCTACAGTACCATTCAGAGGTTTGGGTTTGGTAAAATACTTTAATGTTTTTAAAAATAAGCATCTCATCCTCACCAAGGGTGCATTTATTTGATCAAAAATACAGTAAAATATTATTACAATTTTAAAAAACTGTTTTAATATATTTTAAAATGTACTTTATTCCTGTGATGGCAAAGCTTAATTTTCAGCAGACTTCATTCCAGTCTTCAGTATCACATGATCCTTCAGAAATTATTCTAATATGCTGATTTGCTGCTCAAGAAACATTTCTTATTATTATAAATGTTGAAAACAGTTGGGCTGATTAATATTTTTGTGGAAATGGTAATACTTTTTTTAAGTAAAAAGTCTTTACTGTCACATTTGATCAATTTACAATATTAGTATTAATTTCTTTTAAAAAAATCTTACTGACCCCAAATTTTTGAACGATAGTATACATAATGTATTCTGGTTAATAAGCAGCAGGGTAATCCTACTCTCTTTTTTTGTGCCTAATTTGACCTCTTTTAAGCATACAGTTTTAATGCCTTCAGTTTCCCTTTGAAGGAAAAAAACAACAAGAGACAAAAAAAATATGATTAAAACTAAATATAAAAAAATAAATAATAAATGAAAATATGGAACAGATTTTTGCCAAATTAAAAAATAAAATGAATATAAATTTAACAGTATTCACATATTCATTTAAGCTCAGCTCAACCCATGTACAAACCCGATTCCAAAAAAGTTGGGACACTGTACAAATTGTGAATAAAAACAGAATGCAATGACGTGGAAGTTTCAAATTTCAATATTTCTGTAGTTCTTAGCTTTAATGCTATTACATCAAACCCTTTGATCAGCTAAAAGAAGATTTTTGAATAATTTATTTTGAGTAGTTAAAAAACAAAGACAGAGAGATCTGTGCCGTCTTTCTCCAAAAAACTACTCAGCGCTGCAGCAGCTCACCTGAAGCCCTTGATAGGGCACTGTTTACAGATGTAGCAGCGTGCCTGGTGCTTGGCTGTCTCGGCCACGGTCACCCGGTGCAAAACAGGAAGCCACACCACCGACTGAGGCTCTAGGCCCATCCACTCCAGAAAGTGAGACACCTCAATTGCTGACTTACCTGGAGCCTAGAGGTAGACACAGAAAATACACATGAGAAAGATAAAAATCAAACAGCAACAAGTAGCATGAATCCAGATACCCAGAAGAAATATTGTTCCATTATGCATGCCCAATTAAGCACCAAAACAACTTCTGGTAGATGATGGGCACAAGCACCCTATCAGAGCATGTCCCTTAAAAGTACTCATGTAATAGAGGGCAATCACAGCAAAGGATACAATCTCAAAGAGGTGGCCCCTTGTTATAGTGACACAGTGGGAAATGAATGACAAGCAATAACTTTAATAATAGAGGATGACATAAAAATCTGGAAAGGGCTAAATTCTCATTAAATATGCATCGAAGATGCATTAAAAGGTTGATTTCCTTTGGGCGCACTCTGAAGCTTGGGCAGAGCTTTATAATTAACATGAGTATCTCTAGTGTGGGCAAGGCAGTGTGGCTGTGTGTCTTTAGCAGTGTTTGTGGTCTGGGACTGAGACTAAAATGTGAAGTGTGGAGTTGAGAGGAAGACTCCAGAAGTTTCACTGAAACAACAAAAGAGGATCTTCTAAACAGTGCACACCACAGGGACAGCCGAGAGTTTCCCATGAGATGGTCCATAACTTCAAACAAAGTGAACCAGTCTTTTCATCTAGACGCACGCTGAAACACACGCCGACCAGCATGATACAGTCATTCTCGGTCTGTCATGTTTAATGCAGCCAGTGAAAATAAATGTGTAACTGGAACGCACTGATTGCCATTTCTTCCACAATTATAAATGCGACATGAAAATAAGTGAAGTTTAATTATGTGTGCTTGAAATTGCACACTTGCTCTTGATTGGATCAGGATTTAATTAAGGGCTGGCAGACCTAAGAATGAATGGTTTAAGGCCATTCTACAGGAAACCTGTGCCCTACACCAATTTCATAATTAGGCCATCAGCAGAATGAAATGCCAGAAGGTTACACTCCACTGCGATGTCCCTGCATTTTCTGAATTACAGCCTTATATGTGTAAAGATAGATGAGATGGTGTCAGCAGGCATTTCACCTTCATTATCCTTAATTAGCCTAGACTATAAAGTCCGAATCACACTCTATGCAAGTACTGCATATGATCCCAAACTCTTTGGAAAGCTGATTAATATTTTGGAATATTTAAAATATTAATCAGCATGACTGCTTTAAACTGTGATAATAATTAATAGCACCAAGTCAGCATATTAGCAGAATCGTCTCTGAAGGATCATGTGTCACTGAAGACTGGCTGAAAATTCAGTTTTGCCATCACAGGAATAAATATATATATATATATATATATATATACCTGTATATATATATATATATATATATATATAAAAATAGAACAGAGTGTGC
>NW_015505906.1:189982-193363 GCF_001515645.1 Sinocyclocheilus grahami
TATATATATATATTAAAATAGAAAACAGTTTGCTGAAATTGTAATAATATTCCCCAATATTACAGTTTTACTGTATTTTTGATCAAATAAATGCAGCCTTGGCGAGCATAAGAGACTTCTTTCATAAACTTTTAAAAAAATCTTCATGAGCCCAAACTTTTGAAAGGTACTGTTAAAGTTAAGTGAATTGTGTAATTTCTGTAATTTCAGGAGTATGGAAAGACCAAATGTAAGCTATTTTTGGATTTGCCCAAAAAGTCTTTGCGATTTGCTCAAAGTACTGCAACCAAAGAGACTGAGTGTGTTTGGGGAAACAGTTAAAAATAGCCATTGTTTTTGCTATTCCGTTTAGTGGCGTTAATGGCATTGAAATTATGCACTTCACTTTTAATGGCACAGATGTTTGAAGGTAACTCTATTGCCCCCTTGAGTATGCAAGCTGGCACAGTGAAGGAAAAATGCACATTTAATAAGTACAACAGGACTATCAAGTACTGGCCAAGCATTTGCGTAGAGTATGGTTCTGGCCAGTGACTCACCTGTATATATATATATTAAAATAGAAAACAGTTTGCTGAAATTGTAATAATATTCCCCAATATTACAGTTTTACTGTATTTTTGATCAAATAAATGCAGCCTTGGCGAGCATAAGAGACTTCTTTCAAAAACTTTTAAAAAAATCTTCATGAGCCCAAACTTTTGAAAGGTACTGTTAAAGTTAAGTGAATTGTGTAATTTCAGGAGTATGGAAAGATCAAATGTAAGCTATTTTTGGATTTGCCCAAAAAGTCTTTGCGATTTGCTCAAAGTACTGCAACCAAAGAGACTGAGTGTGTTTGGGGAAACAGTTAAAAATAGCCATTGTTTTTGCTATTCCGTTTAGTGGCGTTAATGGCATTGAAATTATGCACTTCACTTTTAATGGCACAGATGTTTGAAGGTAACTCTATTGCCCCCTTGAGTATGCAAGCTGGCACAGTGAAGGAAAAATGCACATTTAATAAGTACAACAGGACTATCAAGTACTGGCCAAGCATTTGCGTAGAGTATGGTTCTGGCCAGTGACTCACTAAAACCCAAAGGAATAAAATGACAGAACAGCTCTTTAATCTCTGTACGTTCCAGTCCAAAAACCCAGGAGAAGCAGAGCCTAGTTAGGAGAGAGCGAGGGTGTGAGAGAAATGTGATAGGCAATAAAGAAGGAAAGTGAGAAAGTGTGCCTCTGGTACAAATATTTAAGAAGATTTGCTGATCACAGAGAGCAAAGGGTCTGTGTAGAGGGAGGCCCTTGCATCATCTGAACAGAAAGCATATCAGAGAAAATGAGAGATACTGAAAGAGAGAATCTGATGTCTTACAATTCGAAAGCAGCTGTGGACACTGGGCTCCACGTTGCTCCCTCCAAATGCCGCCACCTCCCCGAGCTGTCGAGGGATCTGAATAGCCTCGTGCAGTAACAGACTGAGATGTTTCTGATCTGTCAGTCCACCTGGACCACACACCTGTCTGAAAAGGTCTGCAATACATAAACAGAAGACCTGGTTGAATGCTGCACTAAAAGGAGACACTAGGGAAAGGGAGCATTGTGCCAGTGTGCAGAAACCTGGAGGTGGGCAAACTGAGAATGTGAGACTTAAATGGCTTTAGGTTACAGGGGTGTGAGGCGAGATGGCTCACACTTTCATGTGTGATATATGTTGGCACTGTAAAAAAAATGCATTTCTTATTCAGTGTTTTTAAAAAAGTTCAAACATAAAGAAACTTTCATTACAGAATATATGAATTAAAACTATTAATTTTTGTAATTGAAATAAAGATTAAGAAAATAAAATATAAATAAAAAATAAACAATTAAAAAAACACAACTTAAAGATATATTCTCACCAAAAAATGTTGTGATATATATGGTGCAGTTTGCTTCAAGTAAATCCATCTTGTCTTAAAGATGTTTAGATATCAAAATATGCATGTGTGTGCTTGATGCAAGCACTGGTGTAAATGTGGACAAAAGGCTAACATTAGCCGAGAGAGCCGAACAGCTCAAACAGTCTGTGTCATGAATCTAGCCATCACTGAGCAGAATGATCCTGACAGAAGTGAGAATGTTCTCTGCAGTGCCAGTAAAAATAGCACCATCTAAAGTCGCTGGCACACACATTCACTCTTACATGTAAACCAGCCTCATACATAGTCTAGTCCAAGGACAGATTATGGGCAGGTCAATCAGGGACAGAGCCCCAGATCCTCTGACTGCCAGGGCATCATGCTAAGAGGCCCGACACCCAAAAACAAGTCGCTGTAGCTGTAAAATTGATATAGACAGATGAACAGCACTTTGTGCCAGTGGCTGTTGGCATGATATGAAATAAACAAAGAAATGAGGGATGTTATTTGTTTCTGGCCCCTCCTCAGCACTCACAGAAACCTTTATTGCAGCTTTGATGTTGTATAATAGTCAATGTACACTGATGTCTCTTTTGGAAAGTATTGCACATGAGGTGGGATTAGTTTTGCAACTGCAACAATATAAAATTTTTATTTAATTATTTTTATTAAATAATTATTCAACTTCATTATTCAACTATCTTCTTGTATTTGTGACTTTATATATCCAAATTGGGACTTTATTATAAAGTCTATTATTTGATGGGAAAAGCTATTTAAGCTAGTAGCTGGTTTCTAGTTTGGTCTAAGCTTCTCATTGGCTGGTATAAGCTCGTACACCACCAAAAAAACAGCTACTTATGGTGATCCAGCTGGACTTGGAACATGGTGGCTGGTCAACCAATTAATGACCCGTTTGAACCAGCTTAGACCTGATACAAACAAGCCAACATGCTCCTAAACACAGATATCATCCTAAACAGAATTTTCCAACAAGGACAAATTGCAATTTCCACAAAGAGGCTGATGCCCCGGGGCCCTGCAGGACCTTAATCTGTACATGACCTACATTAAACACTTCACTTACAGATAGCTACAGACCTGTCTCTCTCCTTCCATTCATAGCGAAAACCCTCGAACGAGTTGTTTTCAACCAGGTATCATTGTTTCTTTCACAGAACAACAAACTGGACGCTAACCAGTCAGGATTCAGGAGTGGCCATTCAACTGAGACTGCACTACTGTCAGTCACGGAAGCCTTGCGGATGGCACAAGCTGACTCCAAATCATCAGTTCTTATTCTGCTGGATCTATCTGCAGCTTTTGACACTGTCAATCACCAGATCCTCCTGTCCACCCTCCCATCATTGGGCATCACAGGGATTCCACTTCGCTGGTTTGAATCTTATCTCACTGGTAGGTCTTTCAGGGTGGCCTGGGGAGGGGAGGTATCCAAAGCACATCAACTGGTCACTGGGGTTCCTCAGGGATCAGT
>NW_015505906.1:195229-210029 GCF_001515645.1 Sinocyclocheilus grahami
AGTTCTTGGACCCCTCCTCTTCTCCATATACACTACATCACTGGGTCCCATAATACAGGCACATGGCTTCTCCTACCATTGCTATGATGATGACACAAAGCTCTATCTATCATTTCAACCAGATGATCCAACGGTAGCTGCACGGATCTCAGGGTGCCTGGCGGACATCTCGGCATGGATGAAAGAACATCACCTACAGCTCAACCTGGCAAAGACTGAGCTTCTTGTCGTCCCTGCCACTCCAACTCTACAGCATGATTTCACCATCCAGCTAGGTACTTCTACAATTACGCCATCGACTTCGGTCAGAAATCTTGGTGTAATCTTTGATGACCAGCTGACCTTCAAAGTCACATTGTAAAGACTGCCCGATCTTGCAGGTTTGCATTGCACAACATCAGAAAGACCAGGCCCTTTCTAACAGAGCATGCTGCACAACTTCTTGGCCAGGCCCTTGTAATTTCTAAGCTGGACTACTGCAATGCTCTTCTGGCTGGACTTCCATCAAGCGCAATCAAACCGCTATAAATGATTCAGAATGCAGCGGCACGACTGGTCTTTAACAAGCCCAAAAGAGCCCATGCTACACCTCTCTTTATCTCCTTGCACTGGCTACCGGTTGCGGCTCGCATCAAGTTCAAGACATTGATGCTTGCATATAGAACAGCGACAGGCTCAGCACCCGCCTACTTCCACTCACTACTACGAATCTACATCCCCTCCAGAAGTCTGAGATTCGCTAGTGAGCAACGCATCATGGTACCATCACAGAGAGGCTCAAAATCCCTTTCCAGAACATTCTCATTCACCATTCCTGGCTGGTGGAATGATCTTCCCACCCCTATACGGAATGCTGAATCCCTGACAATTTTCAAACGACAGCTGACAACTCATCTCTTTCAATGCTACTTGACTTCATCTTAAATTTAAAAAAAAAAACTTTGTCTTTCTCTTTATGTATTCCTTCCCTTTCTAGCTTGTACTTATATGAACAATGCCTAAAACTTGGTATTACAACCACTTCTTGTGTCTGTTTGCCTCTTCAAGAAGAATTGCTTTATGTATTCCCCAATTGTAAGTCGCTTTGGATAAAAGCGTCTGCAAAATGACTAAATGTAAATGTAAATGTAATGACCAATAGGTCCCCCCTGTCTACACACTCTTACTACACACAAGTAAGAGCTCATGTGCTTTTTACTTTTGAAATGGCAAAGATATTGGTAACAAAGAGAGCAAGACAAACAAATTAATCAGTGCTCGCTATCTTTACATATATAAAACATTTTTAGGCAATGTTTGGGAGTTATGATGGTTGTATTCAGAGCATGTGAGCGGAGCGGGTGGGAGCGGAGTGGTAATATTTCCTTAAGAGCGCAGAGCGCCTTTCTGAAGATTCCGCTCCGCTCGCTCAATACGCTCAATACGCTCAGCGCCGCTTGCTCAACCCAGAATGCCTTTTGGTGATTTGCTTGTTCCAGATCGAGAATCTGTAGAGATCGAGAATAGTAGAGCAGTTATAGAGTTCAGATATTGTTTCAACGAAGTTGCAAGCCTTATACATAAATGTAAAGTAAAAAATCTAAGTTAAGAATGAGCAGGGAGAAGAAACTGAGAGGGAGTGCGGGGAGAGTTAGTAAAGATTCATATTGGAATCTGAAGCGGCACATTGCCAGAAAGCACGAGGATGTGCTACGCAAACATGGTGCCGCAAAAGGTGAGCTAGTTACATACCATAATAAATGAATAAACAGGTAGGCTAAGGTTATATTTGGTTGTACGGAGCCCAGATCATGACATGCAGACAATCACGGCCACGAATTTAGAATAGGCTAGTTCTCTTTTATGCTAGGACTACATTATGGCCACGAATTAAGAATTTATTTTTTCGTTTAGTCTAATTTATGGCCACGAATTAAGTATTTGTTCTCTTGTTTAGGCTTAGCTGCCACGAATTCATTAGTTCGTTAATTCGTTCATTCCCTATAGTAGGCCTAAATCGTGGATGAAAATTGAAAATATAACAATAAAGCAAAAAAATTCTAACTATTAATAATAAAATGTATAGTTTATTTTTTAGTAAATAAAAAAATACTAAAATAACAGAAAACAGTTGTATTACATTTTTGACTGTTTTGCCCCTTAAAACTATCAAAATGAATTTTAATGCAGAAATGCATGTTTCGTGCAATAAATTATTAGATAAATGTCAAGTCATATTCCAGATATAGGGTGGCCCTTTTTTGCGCAGTATGTGACTGACCAGTAAAAGTGTCTCACAGAGAGCAGGAGGGTGCAAGGTTGGTTTGACATAATTTGTGGGAGCAGGTCAAATGGGTTGTGAGTGACATTACCGTCAGTACCTGTCGTAAACATTCAGCAGCCAGTTGAGACACATGTCGACGCACAGGGGGATATTGATCAGGATGGACCTCTCCTCCTCTAGTTTCTCATACAGGGAAGTGAGAGCGTGGATGACCTCGACCACATCCATCACATGCTCGGCATGCTGCAGCTCCTGTTCTCTAAACACATCCGCCACGCTGCTCAACTTCAGCAGGTCCACTAGAAACACACACATATATAAATAGGCCAGATGCGTATTACTGTACGTGTGTGGAGTGTTAACTAATTGGATTTGACTGCTATAATATAATTTCCTCTGGCAATCTCTAGTGCGGCAGTGAGAGTATAGGGTTAAGGCTGTATGCTGATGTCATCCTTATTGGATAATGAGCTGAAATATGGAAGCAAAGGCCTTTGTAGATGCTCATTTTATACAGACATCAATCATCAGAGCCAGGCTCACAAAACAGCACCGTTTCTATAGCAGCCTGGTTATTAATTCAGTTAAAGGGGTCATATGATGTTGCTAAAAAGAACATTATTTTGTGTATTTGGTGTAATGAAATGTGTTTATGCGGTTTAAAGTTCAAAAAACACATTATTTTCCACATAATGAACATTATTGTTTCTCCTCTATGCCCTGCCTTTCTGAAAAGCGTTGATTTTTACAAAGCTCATCAGTCTGAAAAGCGAGGTGTGCTCTGATTGGCCAGCTATCCAGTGCCTTGTGATTGGCCGAATACCTCAAGCATGTGACGGATATGTTACGCCCCTTAACATACTGTGATGCCCTGTCCGGTCGGAGCGACGAATCAAAAACATGAAAACCCATTACAAATGAGGCATTTGTTGCATCCAGTGGGGACATAATTACAGCCGGTGGATTCGATGAAGTAGCGGCCGGTGGGCTTGCGGCAACCACATGTGACGACCCCGGGCTGGACTCCGCTTCGTCCACGGTGAAAGCCGATCCGGCGATCCACAGTGCAAAGCTGATGTATTCCCTCAGCGAACAGCACAGGTCAGCTCTAAGCATGACGAAGCAGATATCGTCCTCTTTTGGAAGGCCAAACAAAGTAGTTTTGCTTTCACAACGAAACACACAGTGCCTTCACGACATGGCGGCAGCAACAATAATACAGCGAGAATAAAAGTTATGCCTTCTTTCTTTGCGTGAACATTTTGGCGGCGTTATGCAAATCTTCCCACATTGTGACGTAGGTATGTGGGGGCGTCTTAGAACGAGCCGTTTTAGGTAGGCGTGGTTGACTCTTAACTTGTATAAAGAACATCTCTTTGGATTTGAGACTTTAGTCTTTGCAACTTTACAGATCTTCTTTATGCACCAAGAGCTTGTAACACTTCAAAGAGAAAGGAAAAATTGAAATCGCATCATATGACCCCTTCAAAGGCACATTATGTAAGATTTTTTAATTAAAATATCCAAAAACCACTAGAAGAGTGTTATATATTTTGCTGACTTGTGTACTTACATTAACCCAAATGTTTCGAAGAATGTTTAAATCCAGAGAAATAAGCAATTTTAACCCGCAAGGAGCGGAAGCAGTCGACTGTGGCATAATAAAAGCTCTGCTGCTTTCGAGCCGTGTGTCGCGCTCGTTCAGCGGCCTCGTTTCGCTTTGACGGCTTTCAGCTGCACCCTGCTTCATTCTATTACGTTAATAAATCATTAGCTCATCCATGAACATGATTTCTGCCCGAGTCCCATCGGATTGCATCAGCTGTGGGGATGAAGACGACAACTTCCATGATTCCACACTCAGTCACGGCGTCATCAAACTACACCTGTGTGTATTTGTTTATTTTGAATACGCACCATCCAGCGGTGAAAATTACATATTGTGCCTTTAATGACATGAACTAGCAAACCAGGAGTGCATGTATGTGTGTGTGTCTGTGAGTGAGAGAGAGAGATAGAGAGAGATAGTAACAAGCCAGCAGTAACTTGTCCTGAGAGACATTAAAAGGCACATGCCATACTCAGTGGTGGAATTTAACCTGCTTATGAAGCCCTGAACGTTTTCTCCATTAGGATGATTCTACAAAATAGGTGCCATCTGTTTTGCTTCATGCACATATGTGTAAAAAATAAATAAATAAATACATAAACAAATAAATAAATAACAGCTGATGCTGAACTTCTACTGTTATTACAGACATATTTCTAAACATTTACAAAAACAAGGAATTATTTTATTTGTTTCTTTCTTTTCACCATTTAGTGTGTGTATGTGTGTTATATTTTTGTTAATGTTAACTAATAAAAATGCTTTGAAATTCTGAGATTTATTTTAATAAACAAATAAATAAATAACAGCTGATGCTGAACTTCTACTGTTATTACAGACATATTTCTAAACATTTACAAAAACAAGGAATTATTTTATTTGTTTCTTTCTTTTCACCATTTAGTGTGTGTGTATGTGTGTTATATTTTTGTTAATGTTAACTAATAAAAATGCTTTGAAATTCTGAGATTTATTTTATATTTTGTACATGGCATTATGCTTTAAAGATGTGAACTTTTCAAGGACAAGTCTCCTCTATCACTTTATCATTTGTTTTGACATTTGTCAGTTGAGGAAAACCTTAAACCTGTTACCTTGAAGAAAATTTGTAGAAAACAAGCACCTAGTTTCACAACCTTGGGTCAAAGGTTTGCAGTGTCAAATTAAACTGTAAAACCATCAACCTGTAAACATTCTGTAGACATAATTATGTTCTATATGTGTGTGTGTGTGTGTGTGTGTGTGTGTAGCTTGAGATGGTAAATGGTGCATTTCAGTAATAGCTGAAAAAGACATTAATTTTTACTTGATTATTTGATTAAATCAGCTTATCAAAAGGGGAAAGGCACCCGTTTTATAGAATAACCCAATGGGTTCAAAGCTCTCCACAGAGGAGTCAAAGTTTGACTAGATGTTATACAGCTACATCAGTTTCCTGCTAAAATCATATTTTACTATTGATGGACATTCAGGGGCAGAATACACTCCTGAATACACTCAGAGGAAATAAAATATTTTGCAAGCAACACATAAATCACAAATATTTCATTGTATTATAACAGATTTTTTTCAGTGCCATGTTATTTTTGAATGGATCTTGAAAGTGTAAAACCAACCTACACGGGCACATTTATATTTATATTATGACCACAGTGAAGAGGCTGAAGAAAAGAAGGGAACTGCCAACGAGAGAAAGCTCCTGTCTGGACATTGGCAGATAAACCTCCACCCGCAAAGCATGTCGCAGGGGGAACAGTGGTTCATTCCTCACGCAGACTTCTTAATTACCTCCCCGAAGAAGTACAATCACACCAATTATTAGGCTTAATTAAGCTGCATAAAATCACTGGGCTTTAATGAAAAAGACAGAACAGAGGCGCACAGCAGGGCCAGCTCTGTATACGAAATTTCGCGAATAATCGATGACTTAGTAGAGGGAAAAGGGCAAACCAGTGTGGGTGCTTCTTTTTACATACATCTTAAAGCCTTCTGCACATGCCTCAGCTTCATGGCCGTCCGGTATGCAGAGAACTTGATATTGTTCAGGTCCGCTGTGAGAGACCAGCAGGGGAGATGGGAGAGGAAAAAGAGAGAATATCATTCATGAGGAGAGAAAAAAGCAGCAAAGGAATAGCTGCGCTCTGACATTAGCAAACAGAGAGACAGGAAGCAATGTGTCACTTCAGTGGGGTTGAGGGGTTTATGCTCATGCCGTGCGAGAGTGTTTGGACAACCTGCGTCATGTCGCATCAGATTAACTCACACAGTAAACACCATTTAATCATCGTTAATTAGAAGTTGGCAAAGCATTCGTAAGGTTGGCCCAGCTGCCCTTGGGTTAACGAGAGAGCTGTTGACATCTCTAGGGTGGGATGAAATATTAGGTTATAATGAGAGGTCCAGGTAAAGAAATCGAGCTCAGTGTGAGACCGTCTTCTAGTTGGTGTATTTGAGCTTGTGTATGTCCGCACTATGGTTCCCCAGTGGGAAGTAGACACATAGAAGATATAAGAGCAGAGTTTAATTGTGTTTAATTGCCTCACCCAGAGCTTGGTATAATTCAGTCATCTTTGGATGGTCCCAGCAGGTTGTCTGAGCCTGATGGCTTCAAAAGGGAAGAGAAAAAGAGCTAAGTAAGATCAGTGAAGCTAAAAATAAAATAAAAAACATAGACAGAGGAGGGAGAACACACGTGAGAGAAACATTAAAGGACTAGTTCACCCAAAATTGAACATTATCATTGTCATTATTTACTCATTTCATTATTTCTTACTTTCATTATTTATTACCCTCATGCCGCTCTAAACCAATATGACTTTGTTTCTTCGATGCAAGACAAATGCAAATTTTAATCATTATGGAGTGAAAAATTTCCCATCTGCTGCAGCTTTCTGCTTATTCAAATTTAGCAAATGGCTACGACGCACACAGGAACAGTTTTTCACCTTTTGCAATAGAACAAAAACCCCTTTTGGATTTGGAGGGGGGTGGGTGCATTAAAATTTAAATTCAGACATCATTTAAGTAAACTAACCCTTTAAGGACACGGTAAAAAATGTGGTTTATACAAAATCATAGGTTTTTCTTCCAAAAAAAAATATGTATATATAAATAAATCAAATAAAATCCATCAATTGGTTAACTTGTGACCTAACCACATACAGTACATTGAAAAACTGTTGGTGTAATATTACATTATATGTAACTTTAAAGTAAAATCCAGTCAAATTTATGTTTTTTGGAAGTAAAAAACTACAAACTTCTGTATAAATTACAGTGAAAAACAGCAAGTTCCCAAAAGTCCCTGTGTGACACAGCACATATGATTATATTTTATATGAATAATTTTGTTTCTTCCTATTTTTGTTATCAATAATGTACACTGCCATGTTTTGTGGCACATTTTCTGTTATTTAGTTAATGTTTATTGCATTTGTGTGTGTGTGTGTGTGTGCGTGTGTGTTGTGTATTACCCAAACACAAACTCATGGCAATTATTAACTTTTAGTGAATTGGTGGCTAATTTGTATGAATTTGTACATTCTCACACAATCTGCTTCCACCACAGTGACTGTTATGTTTAGGGGTGGTGAAGGGGAATTCATACAAATTTAGCACCTCGCAAAATGGGTTTTGCATGAGATTGGGTTGGTTACCCTGATGCTGCTTTGTCTTTGTGTGTGCACTGTCTGTATATGACTGCCCATGTTTTGCGGAAAAGCCTCTTATGATGATCTCTAATTCATTATGTGCCTTTTTATTTCACCAGCTGCATTAATAAAGTGCTTATCAGTTCTTTTTACGGTAAAAAAGCTTTTGATAATTCAACTAGATTTAGATAGTTCAAGTAGATTGGTATTTTAACATTATATCGCTTAATTTAATATATTAAATATTTACGTTGTAAAATATACAGGCACTAATATGCTATCCCGTAAATCTGAACATTTCCACAGTATATATATATACATACACATAGAGAGAGAGAGAGAGAGAGAGAGAGCGAGAGAGTACTCACAATCACAGTGATCTTGAACAAAGATCTCAGAGCCATTAAGTGCTTATATCCACAAGAGCTGTCTTGATGACATTCAAAGAAAAGCTCATGGCTAAACATACCTTAAATTTAAATCTAACGAACAGGCATGAACAGTAAGAGTGTCTCCACAAAGCCGATACATGCGTGCTGCATGCTTTACTGCAACAACAACCTGTACTCATGCCTTCCTCTACAGCACCAGCAGCCATGAAAAAAAAACGATCAGAGGAATAAATCATTGGAACAAATAAATAAGTGAGGGGGTCTGAAAAGGGAAGGTTTTTTAGCTGTTCACTCACTCACTCATTACCTGCGCTATCGTTTACATTGATTGGTTAATGATATGTAAACCTTCAGTTGCATCATTTTCATCCTGTGGCTTGTTCACTATGACCATCATGTCATCATTTTCTGTGACTTCAGAGATTAGTCACATGGCACTTCATGGCATTCAAAACATGAATAAATACTATAATATTTTATAAATAATACTATTATTGTATTTATTTATTTTTTATATTTTCAGTTTTCATTTTAATTTTAGTTTGTTTTAGTAATTTTATGTTTTTGTGTCATTTCTATAATATATTTTAATATATATTTATATTTATTTATCTTTTATTTTAATTTCACTTTTAGTAATTTTAGTACTTCAACTTAAACCTGTTGTTGTTTATTGCAGTTAGCTGCCAAGGCAACATTCCTAATTTAAGTGAGTTTGAGCTTTTTATTTAATATTTATATTTTATTATACTTTATGACAATTAACAAAAACGTCATAGTTCCAGCAGTTCTAACAGAAATATTACAGACTTTCTTTCTCGACTCTGCACTCCCCACACAACACTCTATTGTGCCATTTATAAACTCAAATCGCTAAAAACGCACAAAACGTGACAAAAGGAACGCCACAGTTGAAATGTTTTCTTTTTAGATCACAGTGCAATAATCTTCTGCACC
This sequence comes from Sinocyclocheilus grahami, assembly GCF_001515645.1. Lineage (NCBI taxonomy): Eukaryota > Metazoa > Chordata > Actinopteri > Cypriniformes > Cyprinidae > Sinocyclocheilus > Sinocyclocheilus grahami. The sequence continues at coordinate 204,101 of NW_015505906.1, forward strand.
AGGGATCAGTAATGAGTTTGCTCTCTATACCTGATAATCTGACATGCTCATCCCACAGTTTTACACAGTCTCTCTCGTTTCTGACACTCATAGACTGCTGATGCTTTATGGCTGGATAGGGGTGGGCGATATGGCAAAAATATCATTTCACAATTTATTTTTTTACATGTTTAACCGGCAAGGCTTTAAAGCACATGCAAATAATGGTAACACTTTACAATAAGGTTCATTAGTTAACTACATTAGTTAACATGAACTAATAATGAACTGCACTTATACAGCGTTTATTCATCTTTGTTAATGTTAATTTCAACATTTACTAATACATTATTAAAATCTTGTTAACATTAGTTAATGCACTGTGAACTAACATTAACATGTGTATTTTTATTAACTAACATTAGCGTATATTAGTAAATACAGTAACAAATGTATTGCTCATGGTTAGTTCATGTTAGTTAATATATTAACTAATGTTTAACTAATGAACCTTATTGTAAAGTGTTACCCAAATAATGTACTTTTGTGATTGCGAATAAGCAGAGTATCCCATGAGTGTAACTCTACCGCTTTGTTAACATTTGATGTGGATGTAATGTTGCGTTTTACAGTATATTGAGACGGAGGCGCCAGAACTACAACTGATAGAACATGCGCTGTAGCTAGCACTACTATATTTCTTCAAAAGCAGATCGTGGAAACATTTTAATCGTCCACGATCAAAAATCGCGATATGGCACACCCCTACGGCTGGACTTACTTGATGTAGTATGGCACTTTGTTGGGGGATATGGCACGTTCCCAAGGAATCTGCACAGAGCCTAAAGTGACAGAAAGAAAGAGGGCAATATCAATCAGACAGACATGTCGAGCATGAAAAGCTATTCTGAAAATCTCAAACGGCACCGCTCAAGGTCCTTCAAGCATACTGCTTCCACACGGAGAGGCTATTAAACAGCAGCACCTCAAAAGCATTCAAGAATGGTAGAAAGCTTTTCTGTGAGTGAAGCTTTGCAAACCTCTTTATATGGAACCCCTAAGGTCAAACACTGCTGTGCTATGATATACAAATGGTGAAAACTGAGAACTATACAGTCACTGAGGTCATTCTGGACTCTGTTTAGGGGGCTCAGCTGCTTTTACAATCTAAAATGAATTAGGTGTCAGCATCCTTAAAATTTTTCGGTTTATGTAACATTACATTAAGTATTATCCTTCCCTCTAGTCAGTGGTGGACCAAAGGTTAAGCGAGAGGACAGGGCACCACCTCGCCGCAAATACCTTTTATAAGTACACTATGCTTTTTTATTTCTCTATCCTAACACACTCTCTGCTCCAGTGAAATCACAAAATAAAGTGCCACAAAATACTAGGGCTGGGCAAAAAAATATTTTTTTTTCGATATATCGTTTTTTAAAAATGTGGTCGATTCAATATTGATTCTCAAAGGCCACGAATCGATTTTTTTCAATATTTATTTCCGCAAACATTAAACATAAGATTTACGTTAATCTTATTACTAGTCTAATCCACTAGATGTCACCCCCTTATTTGCCTTGCGCGATGTTACTACGGAGAGTCCGTCATTCATTCATTGCTTAAAGGGGTCATATGATGCTTTTTTAAAGATCATTATTTTGTGTATTTGGTGTAACAGAATATGTTGACATGCTTTAATGTTCAAAAAACACATTATTTTTCAAATACTGTACATTATTGTAAGTCCTCTATGCCCCGCCTCTCTCAAATGCTTCGTTTTCTACAAAGTCCCTCCTTCCAACAAGCGCAGTCTGCTCTGATTGGCCAGCTGACCCAGTGCATTGTGATTGGCCGAACACCGCAAGCACTCGTCGGAAATGTAACGCCCCTTACCATAATCGCGAGCTTCATCTTTCAAAATAAATGTAAAGACAGAGCCCGAAAGGGGACAGACACAGTGATGAATATGTGTTTGCTGCACACAAGCCACGGTTAAGACAGCTGACTCCACTGTGATGTGTCTTCCCCCCTCTCTTTCCAGAGTGAGGTAGATATGTGGGGGCGTGTTAGAACGAGCCGTATTAGGGGGGCGTGGCAGAGTCTTAACTTTGATAAAGAATATCTCTTTGTTTTTGAGACTAGTCTTTGCAACTTCAGGGATCTCATCTATGCACAATCAGCTTGTAACACTCCAAAGAGAAAGGAAAACTTGAAATCGCATCATATGACCCCTTTAAAATGGCAGATTCAGGTGCGTTCCCGACGTCAACACCACCTTCACATAAAAAGTCCGAGGTATGGATGCATTTTAGATTTCGCAAGCACGATGACAAAGATACTGTGGACAAGAACAAAGCTATATGCCAAACAGTTGATGGGCCCTATTGACTTGACTTCCATAGTATGGAGAAAAATATATGGAAGTCAATGGGGGACCAAAACAGTTTGGTTATCCATATTCTTCAAAATATCTTCTTTTGTGTTCAACAGAAGAAAAGAAATTCATACATGAATAAATGTTGACAGAATTTTTATTTTTGGGTGAACTATCACCCAAAAGCCAGTATTAGTTTTCCTACACCGTTCATAGGCTTGCAGCCTCCATGTTACAGCTAATGTTTGTTTTATCTTAAACATAAAATAACCTGATCCTGTTTGATCAAGGAATACGACTGTTCTGAATTTTCAGCATCAGTTTTTCATCTTACATCAAAATTCTGTCTATTCATTGTATGCATTTGAAATATAGAGTTGGGTTTTGTTTTATGGTACCCAAGTGTACCTAAAATAAAAAGTGTTTAATATACAGGTTTGTGGCTCTTAATTTCCTTTTATTAATTAACCATTTGTAATCTTATGTTCACTGTTCATTTTGTATAAATATAGGATTTGTATTAAATCTATATTCATTCATATTGTCAAATCGAATCGAGAATCGAAATCAAAAATCGAATCGGAACCGAATATCGAATCGAAAATCTAAATTGAATTGAATTGAGAGCTTGAAAATCAAAAACTAATCGAATTGGAACATCTGAATTGATACCCAGCCCTGCAAAATACACCAGCATTACTGAGCTACAGACAAACAGGTGCAATTTTAAATTGATTTGGATTATTAAAACATTATTAAGACACAAGGGGCTGAGCTATTGGCTAACAGACTAACAAATCTAACATTTAAACTATGCACTATTTTTGTTTTTGCTAACTTTTATCTGGTTCTTATTCGTCCCAGGTAATGGGTTTTGTTTTATGGTACCCAAGTGTACCTAAAATAAAAAGTGTTTAATATACAGGTTTGTGGCTCTTAATTTCCTTTTATTAATTAACCATTTGTAATCTTATGTTCACTGTTCATTTTGTATAAATATAGGATTTGTATTAAATATATATTCATTCATATTGTCAAATCGAATCGAGAATCGAAATCAAAAATCGAATCGGAACCGAATATCGAATCGAAAATCTAAATTGAATTGAATTGAGAGCTTGAAAATCAAAAACTAATCGAATTGGAACATCTGAATTGATACCCAGCCCTGCAAAATACACCAGCATTACTGAGCTACAGACAAACAGGTGCAATTTTAAATTGATTTGGATTATTAAAACATTATTAAGACACAAGGGGCTGAGCTATTGGCTAACAGACTAACAAATCTAACATTTAAACTATGCACTATTTTTGTTTTTGCTAACTTTTATCTGGTTCTTATTCGTCCCAGGTAACTGTGGTTTTAGACTCTATACTGCCACCTTTCACCCTGGATGTATGAAGTTTGCTTACTAATTGCTACTGCTTCACACCGAAGTGTTCACATTAGGTGTTTATCTTTAGTGCTTTTTCTTTGTCTCACACTACTAGGGGTTGCACAACTACTGATTTCTGCTAGTTGATTTCTTATTTAAAAAATACTTGAGTTACTCGACTACTTGTGGTTTTAGACTCTATACTGCCACCTTTCACCCTGGATGTATGAAGTTTGCTTACTAATTGCTACTGCTTCACACCGAAGTGTTCACATTAGGTGTTTATCTTTAGTGCTTTTTCTTTGTCTCACACTACTAGGGGTTGCACAACTACTGATTTCTGCTAGTTGATTTCTTATTTAAAAAATACTTGAGTTACTCGACTACTCGTGGTTCATGCTGTAAATGAAAAGACATGAAATAGTTCTTATCAATAAACGTTTAGTAATTCATAGCCTAATGCAAAAATTACATAACATACGTAAATTGTCAAAACTTTATAATTATGACATTACATATTTTAAGTTTCATGTAACAGCCAGTATTTTGCATCTGTATTTGTATCTGTAACAATCACAGAATTATTCGTATCTGTATTCGGATAAAACCAGGTGGAACTTCGTACAGTTACTTGATAAGACCGTTATGACTATCTTTTTTTTTATTACTGAACAAATATGCTGTTAAACTAAAATTATTTTTATTTTCTAAAAATAAGAGATGTCATGACAAACGTTTAGTGATCATTTGAACACGACTGAATTCATTCAAGGCGCACATTTTCATTACGCAGAATTCTTTAAGCGAGTCTTTTTTTTTGCTTCACTAAACAAATGTGCGTGTGCCACGCAAACCAGCAAAAGATAAAGAAGTAAACATGTAGGCCTAGTAGAAAATGTATCTGTATCTTAGATGATTATTAGCCTACTATTGAGAGAGAGCTGGTTTGGTTTTTGAGAGACTGAGACGCGCAAGGCGGCTGTTTGATTGGTGAGCGCGCTGTGTTTATTCAATTCATTAGTGTATCATATCGTTGCCTACGGTTTAAATCATTGCCTTTTAAATATACACAAATAATAGAATGTGTATGATGTATTATTTTAGTTGATATTACTCTTGCCAAGCTCTGATTTCTGAGAGATGCACGGAGAGGCCACAGCAATGTGGTGTTTGATATGCGCTCTTTTCATTCATAAAGTTTACATTCATTCACTTCACACACTCATTATTGTGTGACTTTAGAGGTCTGTCTGTGTATAATATTGCACTGATCCCCTGGCTCACATGTCATCTAGCAAACACCAGACTGTGCCAGCCTCAGCCGAATATTCAGGCGGAATTATTCGTTATTCGTTTTTGAAGCCATTATCCGTGCCATTCCGAATGAGGTATTCGGCTTCGGACACACCCCTAATTATTACATTACATATTTAAACACTCAATATCGTAATCCTAAAATTCACGTTGTACTTGCAAACTCTGTGCATGCATTATGGTTAATGCATGCTGGAGTAGTCGATTGTTTCTGACAGCGCCGACTAGTGGTTGAAGTAGTCGATCACTCGACTACTCGACTAGTTTATGCAAGCCCTACATACTACCAGACTTTTGTTTTTGCCCCCATTTTTCATGAGCTGAACTCAAAGATCTAAGACTTTTTCTATGTACACAAAAGGCCTATTTCTCTCAAATATTGTTCACAAATCTGTCTAAATCTGTGTTATTGAGCACTTCTCCTTTGCCGAGATAATCCATCCACCTCACAGGTGTGGCATATCAAGATGCTGATTAGACAGCATGATTATTAGGCTGGCCACAATAAAAGGCCACTCTAAAATGTGCAGTTTTATCACACAGCACAATGCCACAGATGTCGCAAGTTTTGAGGGAGCGTGCAATTGGCATGCTGACTGCAGGAATGTCCACCAGAGCTGTTGCCCGTGAATTGAATGTTCATTTCTCTACCATAAGCCGTCTCCAAAGGCGTTTCAGAGAATTTGGCAGTACAAATTCATACATGCATAAATTATGACAGAATTTGGGCCTCACAACCACAGACCACGTGTAACCACACCAGCCCAGGACCTCCACATCCAGCATCTTCACCTCCAAGATCGTCTGAGACCAGCCACCTGGACAGCTGCTGCAACAATCGGTTTGCATAACCAAAGAATTTCTGCACAAACTGTCAGAAACC
>NW_015505906.1:210113-210321 GCF_001515645.1 Sinocyclocheilus grahami
GCAAATGCTCACATTCGATGGCGTCTGGCACTTTGGAGAGGTGTTCTCTTCACGTATGAATCCCGGTTTTCACTGTACAGGGCAGATGGCAGACAGCATGTATGGTGTCGTGTGGGTGAGCAGTTTGCTGATGTCAACGTTGTGGATCGAGTGGCCCATGGTGGCGGTGGGGTTATGGTATGGGCAGGCGTATGTTATGGACAACAAA
>NW_015505906.1:216600-259259 GCF_001515645.1 Sinocyclocheilus grahami
GGATGGATTATCTCGGCAAAGGAGAAGTGCTCACTAACACAGATTTAGACAGATTTGTGAACAATATTTGAGAGAAATAGGTATTTTGTGTACATAGAAAAAGTCTTAGATCTTTGATCAGCTCAACAAAAGTTTTGCTCAGGCAAAAACAAAAGTGTTGCGTTTATAATTTTGTTCAGTGTATATGCAAAAAGACAACGCAGCTTTAAAATTCAGCTGTGAACACTTAAAGGAGCCTCATTCATTACTGAGGGTCACATCTGAGCCCAAACTGAGTCCAAATGCTCCCGAGTCCATGATAAGACCAAGACAATGAAAATATGGTCTTGGACTTGGACTCGAGACGAAGTCCCGAATCTGATCTTGAGTGCAACGACACTTCTTGGAATGTCACTTGCAACTGCCATTCCCTGTGTCCTCATTTAGTGTTGCAATGTAGTACTGATTTGTAGTGATTTAGAGAGCCAGAAAAGTTTGGACAACTTATAAATGAGGCTAACTCTGTAGCAGGCACTGTCTTTGTCCTGCAATGTTCGACCGGGCAGTAAGTGACAGCGAGAATGAATAAAGTCACAGCCCACCCTGCCCATTTAAACACAGTCCTGCCAACCCGTCTTCGCTAAGCTCCATCAGCTCACCCCTCTCTCTGTGTTCAGCATCACACTCCAGCAGAAGACTCTATGGCTTCAAATGAGTTAACACACTTACTGGAAAGGAAGTGCTGTGATCCGGGTCCAAAATCTCTATGGGCATCTTGCAACTGTTTCAGACGTTCTTCAATTGACCCCTTTAGTGGAAAAAATAAAGAGTTATACTCCGTCATACCCAGTCATACTCAGGAATCAATTACTTTATATACTAAATCAAAGTTCTCTAATGATGTAATGGAATAGTGCACCCAAAAAACAGAGTGTCATATGGGTTTGTAACAAGTAGCTGACAGAAATTAAATTTTTGTGTCTCTTTAAGTTTTGTTACAAATGGACCAGTGTACCAGTCTGCTGTCCCTATTGGGTTTTTGAAGAAAACAGATGAGAATACAGACTGATGAGCAATGACTGAAATAAACGTTTAGAAAGGTCTGTGTGTAGTAATGAGGAAAGTGGTGAGGCTGTTGCACAAGTTTGCCAAGAGTAATCCACGTCTGTCGTTGTCGCCATCAACCAGATATCTCTGGGTATGGTGGACTAATTCTGAGTTATTGTAATGTAATTCATTCAGAAGATGTCAAAACACTGACATATACAAAGGCCAACAAATCCATTCAAGCAAGAAGCATTTTCTTCCCCTCACTCTTTCTCTCTGTATTCCCTCTGTTTCTGTGAGGCATTTCAAGGACAACCAACACTGCTGTGGCATAATAGAAAGATTATACTGCCCTGTGTAAAAGCAGACATCTCTGTTAATCATTGTAGCTATTGAGCCACTAATTGTCTTGTTAGATAAACATTAGAGCTGTCAATTCAACATGTTCATTTAGCACAATTAACTATAAAACAAAAAACACAATATTGTTCAAAAGTTTGGGGTTCGGTAAGATTTTTTTACATAAATTCACACTTTCATTCCACAAGGACACAATAAATGGATTAAAAGTGACAGTAAAGACATTTACAGTGAGACAGAAATGTCTATTTCAAATAAAGGCTGTTCTTTTGAACTTCATTTTCAAACTGTTTTCAACATCAATAATAAGAACTGAACACTGAAGACTGGAGTAATGGCTGCAGAAAATTCAGCTTCGCCATCACAGGAATAAATTACATATTAAAATATATTCAGATAAAAAAAGTGTATTTTTGATCAGATAAATGCAGTCTTGGTGAGCATCAGATACTTAAAAACTTGAATCTTACAACAGTCCTTGAATGCTTTTATCTGGGGTCTTATTTAAGCATATACAGTTATTTGCAGTTGATTAAGTAGTAAGCTTATCATATAATTAATTTGATTACATTAACTCAAAAGAAATGTGTGATTTGATTGACAGCCCTAACAAACATATATGAGAGCATTAAAACCCAAAGATTCATCAACACAGCATTTCTCATGACATTCATACTACAAAGACAACGAGACATGCTCACACACACTTGTGCTGTTTGTCTTCCATCACATTAGGTCACACACAAACTGCTGCAGATATGCACTTAATAGTAATTTTTTTGATAACTGGATTTACACACTCAAGTGTACTTCTCATTCTTCCTGCATCTCTTTCTGGCTCTCTTAAGCTCATCTCACACATAAAAAAACCAGATGTAATCGAAACACTCAATTTCATTTTACATCTTCTCTTTTTTTCTCGTCATAAAGGCCTTTGTTTTTCCATGAGCATGTAGACAAAAGGCACTCCCCATGACTGATGATAATGGAGCCATCACCGCTCTCAGCCAGGCAGGACCGGCGTATTATATTCCATCTCCTAAGCTAAGATTTTTCATAGTGTATGTGCATTGTTATGTTACATTTATTGAGTGTTACAATGGACTACTTCCACTGAGCCTAGTGACGCACTTCCGTTTTGAAATAATACAGCTCAGTTATTTCCGGTTATGTATATTTTCAATGTGCCGTAATCATCTAGTGACTTAAATGCCTATTAAAACGAGAGTCCACCGGATGATTTCAAAATCCGGACATTTTCAGAGACAGGAGAAGAGATATTCTGATGATTATGTGTGCAGAATTTTCCAAATTCAATGGAACGTGACATTTTAATCCAACATAAGCCGATGTGAGAAAGCAGTGGCTGGTAAACATACGTGATTTTTTCACCACAGGGTGTCAGTGCTCTAAACCAGTAATCGCGACACTGCAGTGTACGTGAGATCTGACGAATAAGATCAGAATTAACCTTTATTTATCTGTATTAAATATGTTTAAAAATACGTGTGTAAATATGTCACTATTTTGTGTCATTTTTCACTCACAATCATTTCACTATATACAATGCCAAAATATGAATATTCAAAGTAGTCGCACTGTCAATGTGTTCCTGTTTAAAATGAACATCATTAAATTTCTTTAAGGCAGTTACCGCACATTCATTCAGCCATTTTAAACATTGGAATAGGAGCACCAATGCACACAAGCAAGAATACTCTTACGAAAATTAGCCATGGTTTTACTACAAATAAAACCAAAAAAATTGCAATTGTAGTTAAACCATAATAAACCACAAATAAACCCGGGTTTTGCTACACTAACCAACGTTTAACCATGGTGTTTAAATTTGGTTATACAAATGGTAAACCGCAAAACAAACAAAAAAAAATGGTTACTACACTTTTACTATCGTAAAACCATGATTATTTTTCATAAGGGTGTTTATCAGTCAAATTCATTTAAAACTGTAAATTCAACAGGTATGAAATAAGATTAGTATATATTTATTATTCAGAATGCATATTTGGAAGATAAATATATTCATAGGAGCATTTCAGCAGGTTGAAGATAATTCATGTTAACGCAGCGAATATGACTAATTGTTTTAAAAAAAAATTGCCAGCCCTAAAACGTAGTAATAATCTGCTTTCTCATGAGAAACGGTCTGTATGTAGGTGCGCTAAACGCTGACCGGAAACTCCCGAGCTGTATTGAGTAGAACGCAGAAGTACTTGTGCAAGTAGTCCATTATGTCTGCTCTAATTTAAAGCAATAAAAAACCCCTGATATTGACAGGCTGGCCATATGGTGGATATTTTAATGTTTAAAGTGATCTTTTATCCATTCACAGCCAACACTTGTCCATTTTCATTTCATCCACCTTGTCCACCACTGCTCACACACACCACACTGGGCATAAGTGCAAGAGAGACCCAATCTGTCGATGGCAGAGAGTGAAACTGCACCAAATGTGTAAGTGTGACATGACTCAGTGTGTGTGACAGAGCGAACTGGTGGCAAGAGAATATTAAAAAAATGCAGAGAGAAATATTTTTGTAAGTGAAATTTGAACTGAAATAGACTAGTTGGGCTTGGAAAACCAAGGCAGCATTTATTTGACCACAAATACAGTAAAAACTAAAATATTGTTACAGTGTTGGGGAAAGTTACTTTGCATTACAATATTAAAAGTATATATTTTATATATTAAAAATATAAATAGTAATCTGATAACGTAACTCACATTGCTTGTAATGCGTTACCCCAACACTGATTGTAAAATATGATTACAATTTAAAATAACTGTTTTCTAGTTTTAATATATTTTAAAATGTAATTTATTCCTGTGATGCAAAGCCGAATTTTCAGCATCATTTACTCCAGTCTTCAGTGTCACATGATCTTTCAGAAATCATTCTAATATGCTGATTTGACATATAAATTCTGTAAAGTAAATGTCTTTACTGGCACTTTTAATCAATGCATCTTTGTTGAATAAAAGTATTCATTTCTTTTAAAAACATTTTAACATTTTATATGATTTAGATTTTGTTGTTGTTGTTGTTTTTAGGAGCAAATAAAAAGAAAAATCCCTGATTTTCAATGAGGTCTCAGAGATTTGAACCTACCATATGTTATGTATGGGGTCCCAGGCAAGAGGTAACTGTAGGAGTAGTAGAAGTCTTGATCTAATGGCCTGTTCATACCCTTGACATGCAGCCAGGAAAATGAATGAAAAACTGTAAAAGTCTGCAAGACCTGCTATGTGATTGCTGATTCTGACAGCAGGGGAAACACTGATAAATGCTCCACCTCCTGTCAGAGCGTAGCACGAACATGTCAGTTCACTGAGTCCTGCTTCAGCCTGAATTAAAAACTCAACATATTGCATCAGTGTACAGCTCTAGGCAGACAAACTAGTTAATTATTGAATTACACAGTTGCACATGTACAGCACTGTGCTGTGCTATTGACAAAATGGCACATTACATCACAAAAACCTGTTTACATTAATAGAGAAACAGAAATATCATTTCCACACATAAGGAAGCCTTTTGGGACCCGGAAAGCAGAACAGAAACTCTGACTCACTGATGCACAAGGTAGTACTGTAAATAGATACCTACACTGTTCCATATCTATAATAACTCTACTTATCTCCACGGGAACAACCATGATCATATCGTCAAATAAAAAGACCTCCTACTGTACAGCTGTAGGAGGCTGAGTCTGTAAATCATCAATGGTAGATTACGAAGAGAAATATTAGGGAGATACACTTCGGAAAAACACGGTAGATTACAGGATAACATATTCAGATGCCTCATCTTTCAGTTCTTTTATTGTTGCGACACTAATCTCTCTGTTTGATCATAGTCAGTGACTGAGTACAGTATCTTAAGTAGGGATGCACCGATATGAAAATTTTGGCCGATACCGATAACAGAAAAAATGAGCCGATATGGGCCGATACCGATATGGTGGCCGATATATTGTGCATCCCTAATCTTAAGGGTAAAACTAATAGCAGTATACAGCTGAGTGAACTGTACTATTATCAGAAAACCATAAAACACCCAGGATGGAAACCGTACAAAGGAGTTCCAGAAAGTAAACGTGGTCAAGATATAAAAATGCCACTGGACGGATAATGACCGCCATTTGCATTTGCTTTCTGGATCTCCCTTGATACTTGATATTTAGACTACAATGAACTGTTAGGATGGCTTAGAGGATAATTGGTATGCACCTGCCCAACTTCCAGGATCTCCAGACTGAAGAAACAAGCAGGTAACGTCATCACGGACCCTTCTCACCTAGGACAGGCAGATGCTACGGATCGCTGTGCACTAGAACATCCAGAACATTCCACAGGCCATTTCCACCTTGAACAGCTAGTATACCCACTACTATGTACCAATTTTTGTAGTTCAGTGTTTTTTTTGTCATCCGGGCATTAGGCAATGGACACTTATTATGCAAATATTTATATTTATACAATTGTGTATACTGTACTTAATGTGCATATGTACACAAGTCTCCTGTTTACCTCATCTAAATGTATATTCTTTTAGATTTAGATTTTAATTCTACTTATTTAATTTTATGTAAGTATGTAAGTACACAGAGCTCCGTGAAACCATAACAAATTCCTTGGGTGTTTTTGCAAACTTTCTGGCGATTAAAGCTCATTCTAATTCATCTGATTCTGAATATAAAATAAATAAATAAAAACATTTCATTAAAATAACTAAAACATTTGATAAAAATTAATAAATAAAAACAAAATAATAACATTCTAAAAATAAAAGTGTAATGTCCCCCCTCCCAACAATCTATTTGACTCATTCACATCATGAGCAAATCACATCACACATTAATAGTACATTTCATTTAAAGTCTGAAAAAAAATCACTTGTTTAAACCCTACAGTTAAATGAAGTGAGAGAAAAAGTAAAAGACCTTCTATGCCATTAAAGAACTGCGCCCTGTGGAGAGACTCATTACAATCTGGCTGAAAATCTTACAATTAGTAATTGAGCAAGCTGTGAGGTCCAGTAACAAATGAAAAAAATATCTAAAGTCTATCAGAATGCCTCGCATAATACATCAACATCTGGCCATAGAAATACATTTATATAAATGTAAATGCACACTGAACCTCTTCATCTTTATCTATTTAAACAGCACATTTAAGAGTAAATAGGATACATGGATCACAAAGTCCCAGCAGCCAGCCATACAAAAGTCGAATTCAAGTCACATTCCAACTTCTTAAACATGCCTACCAATGCAAGATGTAATACTGCAGTATGGGTGTTTTTTAAAGTTTTATTTGCTACTACCAAAATAGATCTAATTCAACGACTAGCTGTAACAACAACAATACTGTTGCAATGATGTCTGTTTGTAAGTGTAGCACTGGTATGTGTGCTGTGATTTAACGTCACATAATGTTGCGTAAACTCTAATGCACCCTGATCCATCCTAGACAACATCTGAAAGTCTGCCTACTCACATCAGTCAACCATTGTGCCTATATTATGTTTAAACTTTGACTGTTCTGTGCAACTTAAAAAAAAAATTGGTACACATACATGCCGGTGACTTTACAGAACTTCCTGTCATGCAGTGACACAGATCATATAAAGCACGACAAGCATGACTAAAATAACCCTGTGAATTCTACTGAAAATGTCACATATGCAGGGAGACTCCGATATATATGGTAGCTGACTTTTTTTTGCTATTTTATGCTATGCGCATGCAGTAACGCACTGAAGTAGTAATTGATGGATATAGTTACCAAATCAGACACCATTCCCTTTCAAATCCAATCACAAAAGCGTAAATAGCTATTTGTCCGCATTAATCAATCTTGTGATCAGGTCACCGAAGACATATTACCTTTGTAGCATCTATGTGATCCTGCAGCGAATCAATAAACAGGTCTCCCACAGGCTCCCAGGCATCCCTCACTCCCTCCGCCTGCTCCAGAGCCACAGCCAGCTCCTCCATGGCAGCCTGGATCTGCAGCAGCCTCTCCAGGGTTCGCTCCATGTGCCGGTGTCGGTCCACGCAGCGCGCCGTCAACTTTTCCCACAGGTCACTGGCCACGTTGGCCTGCTTCCACACGGAGCGACTTACATTCAGTATTCGCCGGCGAGGAGAGACTTCTGTGACGGAGAGGAAGGTAAGAATAGGGAGTAACAGACAGGCTATGAGACAACATTCTGAAAACAACAGCCCTGATCTCTCCATTATTAATTGCTTCATATGACACAGACACACTCATGATGACATGTGGATGCAGAATTGGGTTGATGGCCTACATGTGAGGAGGCAGTTTCTCATCAGGCATTGCAATTTCTATGCACCTGTGCTGAGTTAATGTGGGTTATAATACATGAAGAGCTGTCTGTCAATAGCCGGGCGTCCATGCTCATATTTTTATGCAATTTTGGAATAATTCATTTAAAAACGATGGATGGAAACACCAAGATGCAAATAAACTGTCCAAAATGTGCATTTATTTGCATATAAAATATTGCAAAAAAACTACCAAGTATTTTGTCTTATTTTCCAGTTAAAATATCTAAAAATAAGTTTACTTGAGAGGCAACACTGCAGTTTTAAGTATAAATTAGAGGATTTAAAATAAGACAAAACACATTTAAGATGAATCTATGACAACAAACTTTAATATCGTATGTAGTGTTGCTTATCAAGTTATTTGATTTGTTTTTTAGATATTTTCACAGAAAAAAAACAGCCCTAAAAATGTATTAATGGAAAAAAATAATCAAAACTTATTAAGGGTAGTTTTTTGGCACTGTACTATTACCTCCTAAAACTGTCTGATACGCTCTTACCCAGACATAAACCATCTGCTGCCAATCACCAGCACTTATTAGGAAATTGTTTTTGCAGTATTCTTACTTTTCTGCATGAATTAAACTTCAATGGAAAATTAAACTGAATGGAAACAATGCTAGAGGCAGTTGACTGACTGGTGCAGGATCCCCTTGTTTTTGAGCCAATCACCTTAGCCCTAAATATCATGTGACTAATTATTCACGAGCCAGAGGAACACAATGTCATGATGCCTGGTTAAATGTATCAAAATGGTTCATTAACCATTTTTCATCACTAGGGAACAAACCTTTGCCATCAGGCAACGTCTCCTCAGGCTCCTGGAATGGGTGTTGTGCCAGGAAGGTCTGAGCTGATTCCAACACCGAGTAGATGTAGGGCCCTCTGGATTTGACATCTTCCATGAAAGCCTGCACACAACATCATATGTTTACTAGTGTGTCATGCTGACATGATCAAACATCACAGCACAGGAATAAACATGAAAGCAGCTTCACTGACACACATAAACTAGCTCACAGACACTGTATTGGAGCCCCACAGCATCCATCAACCCCTGAGGTGTCAATCTACTGAACTAAACCCGCTTTTCCAGCTTTACCCGAGTAGATATTGACAGATTAGGACTGTTCACCCAAAAATGGAAATTCTGGCATTCATACCTCATGTTGTTCCAAACCTGTATGGATTTCTTTCTTCTGTCCATACAAATGAAGATATTTTAACTGTTTGTGTCCTACAATGGAAGTCAATGGGGTTCAAAACATTATTGGACCCAACTGAGACATCATCTTCTGTATTCCACAGAAGTCAGAAAATCATACAGGTTTGGAACAACATGAGGTTGAGTAAATAATGCCAGAATTTCCAACTATCCTTTTAAGGCTCTTCTAAATACCCTTGGACCTTTTTTTAAACATCTAGAGACCAATAGAAATCAATTTGGGTTCCTAATGTGGTAAACTATGATGTCTATCATCCGATATACATCACTTGAACTATGATTTATATCAATCATGGAGTAAACTCCCTATTTCTAGGCACCACCTACAGTTTTTCCACTAATCCTTAATAGTTACTAAGGCGACAACTTAATTCATTCATCGTGCCATTTTAAATCTCAGAGGAATACTACCCCCTCTTTTTAAAGTAATTTATTTGAATGATCCAACAGCTCAATCCTCTTATAGCATGAAGAGATTAATATTTATTTTATCTCCCATATTACCCACAGGAAATACCCAGTATTGCATTCTTATGCCACATTGCAACCACATTAAGAGTCACCCCCAGTAACACGTGCCATGTCCTTGAAACCTCTACCCACCTATTTCCAAACTGAGTTAGCAACAAAGAAACTGTAAACTGAAATCAAACGGTCAAAAGTAGAAATGAACTGCCGGGCTGCTGGAATCAAGAGGTCTCCTGAGAGGTCTTTGTGGAAAGCATGCCCTCTTGCCCATGCCTTGCTATTTCATGAAATTGTTTCATTCCACTCGCTGTGAAACTTAATAGCAGCTAAACTTCATACTCGAGAGGTCCGCCTTTGGCTGAGCAAACAAAAATAAAGACTTAAGATCACTCATGTATTAATTATACATTTGTAGAAAAAGCTGAAAGAAATGGTTGTTTCTGTCTAGTGATGTCTCTGTTGTTTCTTCAATTAAGTACTTTTAAGTAATTATGGTATCTACTTAGTGTTCAAAGACTCTATGAATCGATGATAATTTCAGTCTACACTAATATTAGGGCAAACTTCAATATATACACAGTTTTTAAAGCAAACCATATGCCCAATCTATTCAAATCTGACAACAAAACTCAGAAAAAAATAGCACAGGGGAAGACAAAAAGAGTATGATATTAAAATACAGAGGAAGAAATCCACTTATGATCAATAATTTAAATTTCTTAAAATGGCGTAATTCTCTGCAGAGCAGCATATGTGATTTCGCTCTCTGCTTTGTCAGAAAAGGTTTAGGGCGATGTGGCACATTGGGAACGCGAACATTGTACATTGCAGCGGTGAATTGGAGGAAAAGGGAACAGTATGTGACAGATGGAATGATAGCGCAAGGATGGGGGTGCATGCACGTGCATATGTGTATCTACATATTACATAAAGAGCAAAAAGCGAGCAATAAGAGAGAAATAAGTGAGAGCCAAGAAAGGGACAGTGAGATACAGGTCTTAATTTGGAGGCTGATTTCACAGTGTGTCAGTCACAGAAAGAAAGAGCTTGCTATCTCTCTTTCGTTCTCACTCAATCTTTTCTCTCAGTACCCCTCTTTTTCCTGCTTTACTCAGCTGACAGCAGTGAAATTGGTGCTAAGATGGAAGCAGTATCCTACAGGGCCAATTACAAGGTGTGTGTTTATCTGGGAGAGTGAATTTGTGTTTGTGTATTGGAGAAAAAACAAATTTGAATGCAGAACATAATGTGTATACACAGGAGAGTGGTAAATATTTAAGGGGATAGTTCACTTAAAAATGAAAATAAATCTGTCAACATTTACTCATATCTTTCCAAGCCCGTACTAAACAAAATCCTGACATCCACCCCAGCTCTTCTGGGTTCATGTGAGTTCATAAGAGAAGCAGTGATGTGTGATCCGTGTATGAATCATTGCTTTAACTTGCTCATTGTTTCTCCTTAAAAATATATATAACGTTAACTAACTGCATGATCTGTATCTTAGAATTGTACATTTCTGCAATATGAACATTACATTGACACAGTCAATTCTGATAACAGATTACTCTTAATTGTGATGTAGAATCATGGATTTTCTGTAAGGTTGCTTTGAAACGATGTGTATTGTGAAAAGAGCTATAAAAATACACATGAATTTCATTGAGTTAGATCACTTCAATAAATCAGGTAATCCAGATCTAAATGAATCATTCACAAATCTGACTGATTCTCAAGTGACTCACTGACTCAGTGATCTGGTTACAATGATTAGCAGCTCACTGGAGGGAAAGAATGTCAGTAAATAATGTACATTTTGGTATGCTTCTTTACAAAATGTCACAAAAAGTCATAAGAACCCCATCTATGATTCTTTCCTAGTACTTTTATGTCAAGCTTTAATATGTACATTATAGTCTTCAAAATTTCTCCATTTGTCTTCCAGTGTCAAAGAATGTTATACAGGATTGGAACGACTTGAGTAAAAGTCTTTTTTGGGGAACTTTTCCTAAATTGGAGGGAGAAAAAAAGTGTTAACATAAAAGTTGCATCTTAAACAATTTATAGTGCATGCATCAGTTGCTGCCACTATTCTCTGTTCTATTTTTGGTGATCTTGGAAGCTTCTTTGTGGTTTATGAACAGAGGGGGGTTCAGATTTACAATTAACATGTTTCATTCAGGTCTACTTTTGCATCTTGATAATGGATTCAGAGGCTTTTTTATTAGCTTACAGGTGGGTGGACTCGAATCTTTAATGTCATTCTGTCTGAACTCCTGCTGCCATATTGCAGTCTTAAATATTTAATTGATTCTGTTATGTTGATAGATGACAAGATTAACTGTGTTCAGGAGCAAAGTCAGCAAGAGAAAAGATATGTGTGTGTGATATGCATGTGTGTTAGGCCAACCTGGTGGAACTCCCGCTGGTGCTGCACCGCTCCGACATCACCACCTATGGGCAGCTGCTCGGACAGCTCTTCGTCTTTAGCTGTCAGCCATTCAATGATCTCCTGCAGGGACAGCTGGAGCTTCCCACTGTTGTCCGAAAAGGCCTCCAGCCGTACCCTGCCAACACAGCAAACGACAGCCCATCACAGGGCACGGACCCATGGTCAAAACTTAGACAGCACTGAAAAACAGTCCAAATCAAGAGTCTCAGGACATACTGTTACAGAACCTTGTCACCATTTCTGTTTTATTATTTTTGAGGGTTTTGCAATGTTATTCTCTGGTGAACAGGCAAACATAGCTAGACAACAGCATGTTTTCGATGCTCCACAAGACTCCATATATATATTATAAAAGAGCAGTTTCATGTCTACCCTTGTATTGTTTAACTGGACAAGGTTGATATGAGATTTAAAAAGTAATTCTGCTCCCACTGCTCCAGGTGTGTGTTCACGGTGTGTGTGTGTGTTCACTGCTGTGTGTGTGCACTTCGGATGGGATAAATGCAGAGCACTAATTCCGAGTATGGGTCACCATACTTGGCCACATGTCACGTCACTTTAATAAGTAATGCAATACTTTTTAGAGAGAGTAATTAATACAGTAATCTAATTACACTGTTGTAGATGTAATTAGTAACTTACCCAACACTATGTATGTGTGTATTAAATATTCTATATTTAAAAAATTAGTAAATAATATATAACACATTAAAATATTGCTTTGGTTGGTTGGTTCCAACTGAACCATGCTAACCTACTTGCACTTGTACTAACAGGTAAGCCTCAGATTCAACCTGCCTCCATCTCCAACCTAGGCACGTCAAAAGAAGAGTTGTGCATATCGAAGAGTATAACACATCTCCATGATGTCCCAGCATGTAATGGAACAGAAAATAACGTCTCAACCCATTGACCTGCATTTACGTGGAGGAACTCATGGGATGAAATCTTATCTGTTTGCAGGAATCACATTTTCACAAAGCAATAAATATCAAATAAAGCGAGTCATTTAGTCACCTGCCCACATGGACTGGAATTGTTTTAGAGACAGACTAGTTCTGTCAGGTCAGCATCCCACTGTCAGACTTTGTTCCATGTTTTGTGTGTGTTTTGCTGCCCATGTGCCCTCCTTGCCCACATTTGGTTAGTTTCCTGTTCATGTCTACCTGTGCTACGTGAGTTTTCCATGTTTCCTTTATGTTATTAAAAGTCTCTGGATAGATGTACTCCTCGGCTCCCTCCGTTCCTTGTTCCGCACTCCACTCAGTAGTGCAACCATGACACCCACCTGATGCTGCATAGAGGATTAAGAGAGAAGAATCTTGTGTTGCAATAACCCCCAGTGTCCCAGCATGCAGCAGACACTCAAAACTGCATTATTTTTGGCCCAATATATAGCACTCAAGTGCACTAGGGAATGCAGGAAAAAAAATAACTAAGACAAAGGGATTTAAAAAAAAACATTTATGTGTAACATTTTATGTTAGAAAAAAAAATATTTGTCATTGTCATGTCACTGTTTGCACGACTACTGAATCGCCACATGACATTGTAAAAATAACCGATGCATTGAAAAGCTAATGCTAATGCAGCGAGAGCCACATGACGTCATGGGTGAAGTATGATCCATATGGCTCCATGCCATTTAGGCCTGGGTCATTATTATGTTTTTTGGCTCCAGGTGAGCTTTGCATGGGTCTTATTGGACTCCTTTTATGTCATTCTCCCAAATAGGTTATAAGCTGGGTTTCCAGGTGCATATTTTTATGCTAATTTTGGAATAACACATAAAAGTATGTTAAAAAAAATCTTGCTATATGGTAAAAGGATATTGCATAAAACCTGCCTGCATATCAAAAAAGAAATTTGACTGAAAAATTTGCTAAAACAAATTTACATAAGAGTGAGAATTTTGTTCTAGTGAACAAGTGGGATGGAAACAGCTTAATTCGCAACTTGCTTTTGTGAATATTTATTTATTTATTTATTTTTGCAAAATTAGGCTGGATCTCACATGAATGGTTCTCATCCAGGAGAACCAGCAAATTTGGGGCTGCATGATGACTTAAAATTTACATTATTATTATTATTATTATTATTATATTAAATCAAATCTAACTTGAAATGGTATAAAAAAATATAAAATTAAAAAAATTAAAAAAAAGATATAATCATATAAACTTTTTCCTTTAATAACTTTTGTATTTAATAAGAAACTCACAGTTCTTGAATCACAATTGCGGTTTGATAATTCACCTATATCCGCACTCCCAATTTCTGGGATTTATTTAAAAAATTGTGCTAAAAAGGTTGAGAACCATTGCCTCATATGTGCAACTTGTAAGGTCCATTCCTATCTATTGAGCCCTTTGACAAAATCAAAGATTTGGGGATGGTGTAGCCCAAGGATCTGGACCAGTACCCAAAAAGCTGCAGATACAACTCCAACAATCCTGAAATCTGTGCTGTCATCATTGTGCCCTTGAGCAAGACCCCAGGTTGCTCCAGTGGGACTGTCCATGTAATATGGAGCCCCTTTGGATAAAAGTGTCTGTTAAATGACAAAGCAAAAAGACAGTGATTGTTGGCCTCAGTGTACCTTTACTCACAAATTGACCTCGGGTTCACACAGATTGTTTTGAGGGATGACTTGTTTCAACAGGGCTAGTAAAATTTAGCCTCCACTTAGTGATAATTGAAGTGACAGTGTCCACCGGGACATCCAAACACTAATGTGCTTGTTATTTTAATCATTCGCAGATAGAGGCCAATTGTCAGGCAACCATGTGCTCATTAGAACAACACCGGCAGATATAGAAAACTCATGTAAAACAAAGCCATCAAAATAATTAATTTGTAGTCAGTGATTGAAATCACATTCTCAGTAGAAAACATGTTATTATATATGGCATAATTAGAGAACAAGAGGAGGGGTCTGATGAAAAGAGAGAAGCCTGTTTCACCTGTTCGGACCTCTATTGTAGTAAAGGAGGGTGGGCACAGCGCTCTCTATAATGATGTGTTATTAGACTCAATAAAGGCAACCAGGCTGCAGACATTTCATTAGAGAGCCTGTGTGTTCTATAGTTGCCTGAAGGCTCCTTCATCATACAGACACAAACACAAACAAGCACACACTTCCTCCAATTGTACATAAGCACACATATGCACACACACATAAAACACAAAATAACTGAACCCGAGGAAAATGGTGCTCACCCAGCTGCTACTTTCAAAGGGTCACAGCCACAGCAAGCTGTAGATTTTTGTACCATGATTTGTCCGCAGTGAAGTTCAGCCAATGTCTTTTTTTTTTTATTCGGGCTACTTAAATTCATTTTGGGCTACCAGAATCTGAAGAATGTCTGCCCAAAGGGCTACCAGCGATTTTGAAATTTTGCGAGCCCTGTACAGACAGTGAGATGTTCATCAGGTTTTACACAAGCTGTGGAGTTCATGCAGGTCATTCATGCTGCTGTCATTAAAAAACAGAGACAAACCAAATACTCAAATTCCCTCAAATTGTAATAAAATCACCACAATTTGTGATGATTATTATTAAATTAAAAAAGGGAGTGGAAGCAAACAGGTGACAGCTGTGCGTGGTGCTCTGGCAGTCTTGTAATGTGCTTGTTCGATATGAACCATCAGGCATGGGGGCTAGCGTAGGGTATAGTAATCAATACCAGTAGCCAATGAGGAGCTTCTTTTACAATGTTCACACATGGCAGGGACAAAGCAAGCCATTTTTTGAGGATCATTCATGCCTTTTCAGAGCCATCTGTTCTAAATGACTTTTAGATTTATCTATTTAGCAGACATTTTAACCAAAGCGACAATTTGTGATGATTATTATTAAATTAAAAAAGGGAAAAAAAAACAAAGAAAAAAAGAATAGAACCATTATAAAAGCCTGTTTCCACTGAATACAATTTTTTAAACGATAATTGACATAAAAGAAAAAAATTAAGTTTAAAATAAGAAAGTCACACTATATGAAGTCACAACTGTATGGCATAGTCACATAGACATAGACAAAAAGTTTGTGGTCGGTAAGATTTTTTAAAAATGTTTTTAAAGAAGTGTCTTATGATGATCTGAATACAGAAATATTATGACATTATTACAATTTAAAATAACTTTTTATTATATATATATATATATATATATATATATATATATATATTTTCTGTTTAATATTTTTGTGGAAATCGTGATTTTTCTTTTGTGTATTCTCTTATCTCTCGCTATAAAGGTATTCATCAAAAAACAGTATTTATTTGAAACAGTAAGAATATTTGCAATGCTACAAAATATTTCTGTCACTTCTGATCAATGTAATGCATCTTTGCTGAATAAAAGTATTAATTAAAACATAAAATGGTACTGTAAAACCGCAAAAATATATAACGTATAAAATTAAAGGATGCATTTATGAAAAAATAAACATACAATATGAAGCTATAAAGTCGCATTGACAGATATAAAAATCACATTACAAGATGCAAAATCACAACTGCGAAAAAAATTACAAGTCACAATTACAAGAAATAAAGCCACAATTGTGAAATAAAGATGTAATTACCTTAATTTGTTGTTTTACTCTGAAGGGGAAACGGGCTTTTATAGAATTTAAAAGTCTACCAAATAAATACTTGTAGTCGGAGAGACAATGAGACTTGGCACGAACGCACTCATAACTTTTTTTTCAGTTCTTGTTAGATTTGGCCCATCGACACATTTGACTAAATCAGAGCAGTTCCTGCATCCAGCGCTGTGAGTACCTTTATGCTTGCTAGGGTATGATCTGTCCTGTAGTCAAACCCCTGTGCTACTAATTCACTGATCCACAGCAAGACTGCAACACCTCACACCTGTGCCATGTTTGAGCATTGCACAGCATCTCTCTGCCTCGCTCGCCATCACAGATATAGTACATTACATCCAGTAACCCATCCTGCACAACCCACTGGGTTTCTGCAGCCCCACTGAATGCTTAGACTTAGACAATCGATCATCTCATCTCTCTCTGAGGCTTTATGGTAGATCATCAGAAGGCGAATTCATAGATACTAAACAAGCTATATGTAAGGTTATCTGAATGAGTGGTTTATCGTAAGCACGAATAAAAATAGTCTATAATACAACAGATTAATACAAAACAGCAATAATACACACAATGGCCTGAAGAAAATGTGTGTTCATTCAAAGAAAAGGTTTTCCTATGAATTAATTAGTAGAACAGTCCATTTCTCCTGTGCATTTGTACCCCTTGTTTCTGGAGGAAGCAGAATGAGAGCCGGCTCGCATTCCACAAGGTTGTAAATGTATCGGGTTACCATGAAACCAGGGTCTTGTTCGGCGTCCTGGGGTGTTACAAAGTATTTGTGAAATCTAGCTAACAAAATATATATTGTGTGTTGGAGTGGTCCAGACGCTACACTGGTTTTGTGGTCCAGGGTCACATACAGGCCCGGCTCCAGAATCAAATCACTGAGGGTGCTTCTAATCACTAAAAAGCTGTCATTTATCTTAGTTCATCGCGATCTCACAAAGATATACGTTATTATCAATAAAGTTCTCTACACTGCACAACGCATCAACACTTTGTTATAATGAGATGATTCGTGCTGAACACAATACCAGAACAGTTGGTTTTTCAGCAGTTTTTCTCAAATTTCAGCAGTGAGTGGATTCTAACTTAACTCTGTTTTAAAGGGGTGGTTGATTATGATTTCACTTTTTGAACTTAGTGTTAGTGTGCAATGTTGCTGTTAGATCATAAAAAACATCTGCAAAGTTACGACGCTCAGAGTTCAATGCAAAGGGAGATGTTTTGTTTTAAAGTAATCGCTGTTTAAGGACTTCAAAAAATGGCTGGTAGGGACTACAACGAGCTTCTTCCTGGGTTTGTGACATCACTAACCCCGATGTTTACATAAATCCCGAACACGCAACTACCCGTAATGGTAAGTGGGCGTGACGTTTCCGGACAACGTACACTAGGCGATTAACGAATCACAAACACACTGAGCCCGCTTAACCAATCAGAGCCCATTGCATATTTCTGAGGGAGGGGCTTCATAGAACCAGGAACTCAACAGACCGTTTTGACGAGAATGGAAACAGCGGTGTAGAATAAAGGTAAAATATGTGAAAATAATGTTTGTTTTTTTTTTTAAACGAAGCATGAGCACATGTTACACTGCACCGCATAAACACAATCAAGCTTTCAAAAAAAGCTGATCAACCACCCATTTAAGAAATCAACAGATATGTCCGTGATTGGCTACACTGCTCAACGCTGCAAAAACACATTGACATAGAAATCGACCTCCACGTGTGTGTGTGTGTGTGTGTGTGTGTGTGTGTGTGAGTGTGTGTGTGTGCGTGTGTGTGTGATAACATATGCAAGATGATTAACAGGACGTTATCATGGCGAAGTAGTCTGAAAAACAGCCCGATACATAAAATGTAAACGTAGAGACACTAATCTGTCTCAATCTTACAGATTAAAGCAAAATAAAAACAGATAAAAGTCATTAGTTAAAATCAGGTTCTTTGGTCATGTTGCATGATAACCATCAGCGAGAGGTCGCTTCACAGTGAATAACTAAATGGTAAAGATTAAAGTGAGGTGCCTTGGTGCCTGGTATTCTTTCTCTTTCATTTGTGTTTCCATTTCAGACGCGTAGTCTAAGGCTCTGGGCATCATTCTCTTTGAGGCCTGTTCTCTCAACAACACAAGCCTCAAAATGTAACACTGAATGAAAGAGGGGTGGGAGATTTGTCTGCAAGCACAGATTCTCAGACGCAATGAAGCCAATGGCTAAAAAAGGTTATGGTGCCATGGGAGAAATGAGCCTTACAATTCAGCATTGCCTGTCTCGCCTCTTTCATTACCCTACATTCTGTTTATAAGACACAGTTAAGCAAACACAATGGGCTGCTGAACAGGCCCTTACATGAATACAAATACTGCACCTGTAATATCAGTTGGTTCCATATATATAATTGTGCATGCATACACACTCCATTGGAACGCTTCATTGGAATATTTCATGCGAGCGCTGAGATGCAAAAAGGAATATATTTCCTGCTAGAGAGCTTTAGACATGCATCCCGCACAGACGCTTGTGTATTCATTTATTCACTCACATCCAATAAAGCCACGCTTAAAGCATAAATCATCTGTGGGAAACATGTGTACAGACGTTTTTAAGGCCAGATCGTGGGCAGGTCTCAGGTGGGACAAAGCAGACATTTGACTTTAACAAGGCTTGTCAGGAAAGCCACAAGAGTTACCTCACTGTACGAGTAAAAGAGAGCTAAACTAAGGGAACCTGAGACTATGTCTGGTGGTCTAGCCTTGCCCAACTGTATCATTAGCTTACCCGAAACTTGTGCCAAGTTATGGATGATTAGTGCCACCTAAGTGCCTGGCAGCCTCTCCCAACGAAAATTTGATACAGCCTAAGTACAGTTTCTCATTTCTCTAAGGGACAGATATTTTCACATGCTGAGCACCCAATGCTGTTGGTTGTTTATGTCAATGCATGATTATTATTTCCTCAAAGAGTGCTGGAGCAGAGAATGCAACTGTATCAGCAGTGCATTGTGTCTACCTAGCAAAAGATAGCAATCTGTTCAGCCCCACGCTGATAAGAAGAGCATGCCGGACCAGCTTTATTTGATTTAATTCCAACAATCCCAACACAGCCGGGAAGACTTAATAATTCATGCACTTCGAAATTCTTTTTGACTCGTTTGTTCATTAGGGTGTCTGAATAGGGTTTATTTGCAAAGCCTAGCAAGAAACTCGAAACACCACAGCGTACCTCTCACAAAAATTTCCTCTTTTTTTTTGTTGCTCTTCATCTCTGGTCCCAAGTCATGATGCACCCGATGTGGGTTCCAACAACCATATGAGGACTGAACAACTGTCTGGTACAAACACAAATATGTGCATTTCAGCAAAGTTAGAAAAGGTTGTGTTTACCACTGGCTGCAACACATACCGAAAGTTCCTCCTAATGAGTACACCATGCCAGAATATGGGCTGAGCTCAAAATAACCCTGCTGAAAAGACCAGCACCAATTTCTGTGCTGGTCCAGGCTGGTTTTATATGAGAGGGAACAGAGAACTAGTTTCATTTAAAAAAAATTCCATTAACCATTCTCGAACATGCAATTTTCTGCCAACGTAGACAAAACAACCCACTAAAATACTCTGATAGTGTTTCCTGCACTACTATTGATCACAACACTGCTACCGAATCTACAACTGAAACATAAAACGATCTGTTTAGTCCGATTCACAAACAATTGTGACCCTGGACATTCAAAACCAGTCATAAGGGTCAATTTTCTGAAATTGAGATTTATACACCATCTGAAAGCTGAATAAGCTTTCCATTGATGTATGGTTAGGATAGGACAATATTTGGCAGAGATACAACTATTTGAAATTCTAAAATCTGAGGGTGCAAAAAAATCAAAATATTGAAAAAATCGCCATTAAAGTTGTTCAAATGAAGTTCTTAGCAATGCATATTACTAATTAAAAACTACGTTTTGATATATTTATGGTAGGAAATTTACAAAATATCTTCATGGAACATGATCTTTACCTAATATCCTAATGATTTTTGGCATAAAAGAAAAATCGATAATTTTGACCCATACTATTAAAATCTGAGGGTGCAAAAAAATCTAAATATTGAAAAAATCGCCATTAAAGTTGTTCAAATGAAGTTCTTAGCAATGCATATTACTAATTAAAAACTACGTTTTGATATATTTATGGTAGGAAATTTACAAAATATCTTCATGGAACATGATCTTTACCTAATATCCTAATGATTTTTGGCATAAAAGAAAAATCGATAATTTTGACCCATACTATTTTTTTTAGCTATTGCTAAAAATATAGCCAAGCGACTTAAGACTGGTTTTGTGGTCCAGGCAGGGTCACAAATGATTCTTGTCATTTCAAATGAAGAATTGGTTGTTCATATAACAATGTGTAGTTAAAGAGACACAATAATGAATTTTGTTGTTTCTTTTTAAAATGAATTAATAACATTATACCACTTTTCTATTCGCTTAGTATTTTTATTTAATATACAATCAATTAATTGCATTTATGCAGCCTCTAAAACGTCTGTAAATGCACTTGAGATAAAACTTTTTAATTGATTCCTTATTTGTCATATCTATTGAAATGATGTCATCATTTGGTAACAGACTGCTGTGTGAATGTAATTAGAAGAACATTTCCCTTTTATCCAAATATTTCTTACTCAAAAGTATTAAAATAATTACTAATAAAATCTTTATGGAACCACAATCATTCAAATTGAAGAATTGGAAGTGTTAAAAAACAACAACAACAACAAAAAAACATTTACATCCCTTCTGGCTGTTGAATCGGCAGGATTTTTCTGGTGAAGCTTGCTGACCAAACAAAATCTTGCTGGTAAGCATAGTTAAGTCAGGTCACCAGCACATCAGCATCCAAAACACAACAATTTGTGATAACAAGCAACGCTGGGAAGCTAAGCAGAAAGGACATATGCATCTCCCCTCTTATCCTAACCTAAGACTTCACCATAAGGTACTGTAATAATAACTTCCAATGCATTTAATGGAAAGAGTATATTTACTTTGAAATCTGTTATCATTCACTGACCCTTATGTCATTCAAAACCTTCTGTTCTTTTGTGGAAATAGACAATATTTTGAGAAATGTCTCATACAATTAAAGTCAATGGTAACCAAAACTAAGCTGCCAACATTCTTCTAAATATGTTCCACAGAAGAAATCATACAGATTTGGAGAAACATAAGGGTGAGTACACATTTTTAATGTCCCTTTAATGGTCTACAACTGACGAAAGAGTCCTTAAACATCCACCTTTAAAAATCTAAAGAAAATTTGAGGACATCTTACTCCCAAAACAAGCAAAAAGCCTTAACAGAACATTCCATTTCCTCTCCCTTTCGTAGACTGCACTCAGATGCACAAAGTACATTTATTACATGTCAAGTTTGACATGACAGTAGATCCATTAGCAAAAGGGTTTTTAACATTCTAATCTCCGAGCCTAAAACTCAGAGAAAGGACAGCAATTAACATGCTATTAGGGCTCAATCAAGCCGCCTTCTGCCTGCTGTTGAAAAGACTGGATGAGGCTTTGAGGATGGCTCAAAGGTCACCATGCTCTCCCCTGCCATTTAGCTCTGAGCATGGAACAGAACAGAACTGAACTGGAATGGCCTTCTTGTTTTATTACTTTCAGCACTGCGAGCTCTGCACTTATACTTCATAAAACTCTGCAAATATGAATGTACAGTATGTGGAATGATATCACCAAAGAGTACTAGCTTTAACTTCAAATTACAGTCACATTTGTGGAAGTTCAGATGTGTTAATTGTTTACAATCTACGCAGACAAAGAGATGCTTTGAGCAGATTTAGGGATGTGGGTTTTGAGTCACACCATCAGCACCCACTCACAGCTGCGCCATCAGAGAGGTGAGAAATATCCAGGCATGTCTGTAATCACACATTCCCAGCATGCCTCTGTCCACCCATATACCCCCTCAGCCACATAGCCCCCCGGTCACATTCACTGCCGTGTGAGTGGACCCCAATGAAGCCAAACATTCTGATGAGAATGACAAAGACGAGCTCTGTTCTGCCCCGCTAGCAAGTCTGTTTGATTTCTTTCTGTCACAGTGCCTGAGAAAGAAAAAAACAACTAAAATTCCAAGTAAATTATTCATGTTGTGTTGCTCTGAAACGCAATCTACAAAAATCAAGCAGTGATTCAAAATTAGGCATAAAACAAATAATGGCAGCTCTACAGTCAACAAAAAAAACAACAACAGCACAGAGACAAACAAAAACCTTGACCATAATCCATTAATTTAACAAAAATATATATATGATTTGCTTCCAAACAAAAATCAAACATAATTTAATCCTACTAAAAATGCCTGCCATGGCATTTTACAGATGCCAAAGCTGAAAAAAATCAGGCGTTTAGATGTAAGGGACATCTGTCTGTCAAAACACGGCCAGCTGAAAAAGTCAGTCACCGCAACGTTGGTGTAATATAATCCCAGAGGGCCTTTTGTAGAGGCCACTTAGTATTCAATCCATTTCCATTACATGTGATGTTGTATGTCTTCCTTCAGGGCTGGATGATTTCAGAATACTGACAAGAGTACTGCTACTGCTGGCCATCCTAGAATGATCGTATTACCCCGTACTGCAGGGAAGATGTCCAAACCAAATCACACCCTGGTAAATTTGTCCCCAGAGAAAAGTTGGGGTCGAGGCTGCAATTAAGAGGCTAACTATGTAAACATAGCACCCTGCATTACATACAGACATACATACAAATGACATGCAAAACAGCCCAAACTCAAACAATGGTTTCATTAGCGCCTCTGAGACTGGGAGAATTGCAATATGTGGATTTCTAACTACTGAGACAAGGATAATAATACCCAGAAAACAGTGAACATAATAGAAGGCTGATGTAATAGAAGGATGAACAAAAAATGTGATATACCTGATGTTGTGGGATTTGCGTTTGATCTCGTTCCAGCAGAGATTCATGTCGTGGTCAGGGTGCTTGTTCCTCTGCCCCCTGCACTGGGTGGGCAGCTCCTGCCCCTCAGGATCCACCGCCGACTGGCAAGGTACACAGTGGCATCCCGGCCACAAGGGCCGCCCCGCAGCTGAAAAACACAATTCAAAATTTAGATAACTTACAAAATCATATCACAGCGCTCAAGTTAAAAGAAATTTGTAAAAACCGAGAACTCGAGAACTTGTGTTTTTCATTCCACTGTGCACGTTTCGTGCAAAAATGTGTTTGTTTTTAAAGCACTGTGTCATGCGCAAGAGCTGCTCTAGACTGAGCATTTTTAAATAGAAAAACATTGCAATGGAATACAAAAACGTGCTCTGTGTGAACAGCAATGCTTTTAAAAACACAAGATTCAGCGCTGAGGAATGTTCAAATAGAAACACAAAGATGAGTTCTGAATAACCTAGGCCTTTAATTTTAGTTCTCAAATTTGATTCACTGAGCGGTGTTCAAAGAGAGCAGATGTTTACTCCGACACTGAGGCTTTTCTTTGTAATGTATATCTCCGTTTGTTTGCGGGTCTAGGCTGCCAGTCTGTTTGGTGGAGATATTTACTGACTCTTTTGTTCAAGCTACATTGACATGCCAGTAGGTGGTGACGAGTTCTCTTTATGAGTGAATGGCTAAATCATTTATCCAACTGATTCGTTCCAAAACACTGATTTAATCAGGAAGGAAACAATTGATAAGCGAGTCATTGAATCATTCACTGAAATGATTCATTCAAGAACACTGATTCATTCAAGAATGAACTCTCCACTACTGTGTATTTGCTTGGTGTTGTTCATTAATTCTGCTGTGGTAGAGCTGTTTTCAGACAAAATAACTGTGTGTAAAATGTAAGTTAATTTATATTAACTGTTTATTTATGGAATTGCTGTAGGCTTATTAAAAACAATATCAAAGTCACAATGGTTCCCACATCTGAACCACAGCTCTGATGGTATTCTGAACAACACTACTCTTACTTTTATGATATTGCTTAATTGTAGCCTGCGCTTTTCATCATATTTCATCAAATACCTTTTTAGATATAGAGAAATTAGAAGTACAGGAACAACATAAGGAAGAGAAGATGGCTCACTCAAAAAAAAAAAAGACTGGAAAAAATTGCAACACATTAACAAGCGGCTGTAGGAATGGAAGTCCCACTTTTCCATTGAAAGAGCTGATTGCCTTTTTTAATTCTACAATGCGCACGTGCCCGAAAATACAGCAATTTAGCTGAAAAAGCAACATTTATGATACCGTTGTTGTCAGATATGGATATATTTGCTGATATGGAAACATCATTTTGACAAATAGTTTTGGAGATCTGTTCTTTCCCAATTTAAATAGATAGGAACTGCACAGTACTCAAAATGCCTGCTGCCTAGAAATGATCTGCCGGGAGTGTTGCCAAGATGGTCGATGAGTGAATGGCCTTGCCTTAAAGGGACTAAATTTGTTAGAGGTGACACACAATTAGGGGAGTAAAAGGGGTGTGTTTTGGGAACTGACCTAAGCCAGATTTGAACTACCCATATGGACACATCTACAACATACAAAATATTATAATCAGCAATGATCCCTTAATTAAAACAACAATCAAAAATTGAACAAGCACAGGAGCAAACAAATTCCCATAGGATGCACCTCAGCTGAACCCTGAAGCACTCAGCAGATAAGTACAATATGAGTAATGCCTGCAGGTCACATAAGCTCTGATTCTCTCAACCAGAGCCAGAGTGGCAGTAACGCTGTTACTTAAAGCATTGCTGGAAATCAGCACACGTCCAGAGCAAAGTGACGGAGACACAATCATTCCAGCAAAAGTCTCATGATTAAGGAGCTTTCCCTCAGTCATGAAACCCCTTGTGTCTCGTTCCGTGCAGCTGTCAGACTGCCTATATATTCCTCTTCCTCGCCTTTGATTAGCCCCAGGGATGGACTAGCCATAGGGAGCGCTGGGACTTTTCCAAATGGAGTTGCTTTGTGGTCTGGCAATGTCAATGTCAAATTTTAGGGATGCATGAGATATCGGCTATATATGCAATTTCGGTTATTTATCATAACAGATTATCAGTCAATATTGAATATATGTTGGCCAATTTTTCTATATCTAAATGTGCTTACTAATTTCCTCTATTTTTGCATTTTTCCATCATCTAACACTCACTTAAAGTTAATTGTTAAACACTAATAATTTGAAAGCAATATTAAATGTAATATTTAGAAAATCTCAAAATGAATAATCATTTTTCAAAATTTCTGATACCATCCTACTCTGAACAGTTGCGACGTTACAATAGATTTCTATTTCAAACAATATTACGTTCTTTTGAACTTTCTATTCTTCAAAGAATCAGAAAATAAACAGTATCCATGTTTCCACAATAAAATTAAGCAGCACAACTGTTTTCAACATATATAATAAGTAAAGCTGCATATTAGAATGATTTCTGAAGGATCATGTGACACTAAAGACTAGAGTAATGGCTGCTGAAAATTCAGCTTTGCCATCAAAGGAACAAATCACATTTAAAAATATATTATAATACAATATAGTTATTTCAAATCATAATAATATTTCACAATATTACTGTTTTTACTGTATTTTTGAGCAAATAATTGTAGCCTTGGTGAACATAACAGACTTCTTTTACAAACATTAAAAAAAAATCTTACTAATGATAGTCTTTCAAAATAAAACAAACAACAATAATGATCGAATACATAATACAGCAGGCAATAATTTTTTTTTGCATATGTATTGTATGCATATGCAGTACAGAGAGTGATTATCTTCTGTGAGTTATGATAGGCTGACATATACCCATGAGTTGTTGTTTAGTCCCATCCCATCCCATCCCTGATTAGCCCAATCATCCCATTCATCATCTACAGCACCCAAGGCCTCTTCTGGTACCCCTTGCTAACTGACCATGACGACATACTGTCACCAAGTCAGTGCTGAATAATCTCAACTGACATCTGTGCAGAAATAAACACATCCAGCTGTCCGGGCCCATGCAGCCGTGACACGTAGCCAAAACGAACAGAACCTGAGATGTGTCTCAATGAGAAATTCTGTATGCCATGTTCCCCAGAGCAGGAAGTGAATTAATGCCTCCGCACAACTCTAATGCGTCCCCTCCTCAGGCGGCCTTCCACTAATTCAGTGTCATTTTTCAGTCTTTCTTGAATTTCTCTCTCTCTCTCTGAGTTTAATCCACTGTCTCTGTGATTAATCCTGGTTCTTTATGGTTTATCAGATATCTAGATGGGGCATCAGATACTGTGAAAAACTCAAAATGATCAGGAGACAGTGAGGTAGGACCTGTGGTGGAGGGGTGAACAGTTGATTCAATGCAGGATGAAGATCCCTTTCTGTTTTGTGTTTATGTGCCATTACGAGTCCCCACTCATACCCTCAGTGATTTGTGTGTTTGACAAAAATTGTGCTGAATCGGCTCAAAACAAAAACAGTTGCGGAAATGAGCCTCTGGCAAGGATTTACAGAGAGGCTTTTCCACCAATCAGAGACATTTGGATGGAAGACGCTCCGCTGTCCACTGCCAGGACCCTGCACCACTTCTTCTGGCCCAGGCAGCATAGGGACTGGCATGCCTACACAAATCCTACAACTCCCACTCAAATGTACACAAACATGCACAAATACACACCAGTTCTCTGCAGATACGGTTCTATAGATTTCAAATGCACAGCATGAATCTATATAAGAATTGTATATTTTCCCTTTGGGAAATAAGGAGAAATGTTCAAGCTTTTTGTAGCAAAATATATGCAGAAATCGACAGAACATAGACAATAAACCCATACTGAATGTACGCTACATTCAAAAGTCTGGGGTCAGTAATTTTTTTTTTTTTAAGATATACTTTAATTAATACTTTAATTTAGCAAGTACACATTAAATTGAACAAAAGTGACAGTAAAGACATTTATAATGTTACATTTCTATTTAAACCCAATTTTCTTCTTTCTTCAAAGATTCCTGAAATAAACTTCACAGTTTTTAACATTGATAATAATAATAAATGTTTCTAGAGCACCAAATCAGCATATTAAAATGATTTCTGAAGGAGCATGACTGCTGAAAATTCATTGGAATAAAATGTATTATAATAATTAGATATTATTAAATAGATATTTTATAATAATATTATTTCAAAACATTACTGTTTTACTGTTTTTGATCAAATGAATACAGCCTTGGTGAGTATAAAAGACTTATTTCAAAAACATTTAAAAAATCGTACCAACCTCAAACATTTGCATGGTAGTGTATATGTACATTCACTACAGTACAGTTAAAAGTCTTTTTCACTGGATCTTTGTTAGAACAAATGACGGTTCATGCTGTAAGTTCATGTGTAACATTCTCTTGTATTGCATACACTGGTTTGAACCAAGAAGAAAGTTGACTTGGAGGTGCACAACATACAGTACAGTATTCAAAGGCAGGTCAAAGCCGAGCCAGTCTACTGACACACAATGTGCAGAACATTTTATACTGACCACTACACAGAGTTTTAAGTACCTAGCTTTGCCTTCAAAGACTGACCATTTCCATGTCAAAAAAATAGCACTCAGCTTGTAGCACAAAGCTCTCTCAAATATCTTTGAAGCATGAATGTCAGGTGATCAAAGTCTGTAAAGGAGACAGACAAGTCATGTAACATTTAAAAAGCCGACCTTGATAATCTGATTCAGACCTCGGTTCACTGTGAAAATATCTGCTCTTTGAACCCTACATCAACAAGACAGAGTGATAGTTCTTACCTCAGAGTGGAGACTAGAAGCTCTTCCTCTGACACTGCATGCAAGAGCCTTTCTCTCGTTATATACACATACGGATCCTCTCCTTTGTCATCCACAGTGGGTGAGTTGGGCTTACAGAGCTGGTCTGCTGGTGTTGGTCTGGAAGGAGTGCTCAAATACTGCAGAAGTCCTGCAATCAAAAGCACTATTGTCCCTCACATTCCACATCACACCAACTTGGCTTGTCCACCCACCGGACCAGGAAAATGTCATGTACACAATCCAGCAGGCTGCAACTGGCTGCCCGCCTGTCTAAGTGACACTCAACACATGGCAGCTGGCCACTGTCCGCCTCTCTGGCCTACCCAGAGTCCTCCTGTTGTCCTGGGTATTCCCTACATCTCAAACAAACTCCAAATGACCTGTGTGTATTCATAATTTCCAGTGCCTGGTTGTTGATAAGGGCAAGTGCCTGGCTGGACAAAAGGCTAGATGTGAACAGGTTTAGTTGTTGAGGCTCAACCCGCCAAATACACCACAGAGACCTATAATACCTAGAGAATGCTATCTGTTAACAATCCCATCCATCCCTGTGACAGTTTCTGTGATTAATACGGACAGTTTAATATAGGGGGATCATGTAAGAAATGCTGAATTTGTTTTCCCCTCACTTGTAGCATTGTAATGTTAAAAATGATGGCTTTTAAATGTACATTACTAATATGTTTATTTAAAACAGATCTAGGAATCAGTATTGGTATTGGTGTTACTGACCTTAGCATGTGTTGAAAAGATGCCTTTAAACAAATATTATTTAAAATATGCTTTCTTTACATTGATCCTATTAATTTGGTGATGTACTGTGTAAATATATTAATAATTACACGTTTTAATATTCATGGTTAACGATTAGAAAAACTGTGAAATTAATAACATTTTACAGACCTACTATAATATGAAGTAATAGCAATACACATCATTACTATCATTTACATTACTATATTACATGAACTATCATTCAAAAGTTTGGTTGGAGTAAGCAGTGGGAGTGTCTAATTTTTGTATTATTTATTTATGTATTTAATTTTTTACATTCATCAAAAGTGACATTATAAATGGCTTTACTATTTCCAATAAATGCAATTTTTTTATCTTTCTATTTCTATGAAGCAAAGAATCCAATAAATAAATAAATAACTCAAAATGTATCACTGTTTACACAAAATGATAAGAAGCACAACTGTTTTCAACACTGACAATGATAAGAAAAGTTTATTGAGCATCAAATCAGCATATTAGAATGATATGATGCTTTAAGTCTGAAGTAATGGCTGCTGAAAATTCAGCTTTGCATCACAGGAATAAATTACATATATTTCATATTACAAATATTTTAAAATAGAAAATAACTATTTTAAATTGTTATAATATTGCACAATATTGTTGTTTTTACTGCATTTTTGATCAAAGAAATGCAGCCTTGGCAAGCATAGGACGCTTTCAAAAACATTTACCGACCCCAAACTTATGAATGGTAGTGTATATACAGGTGCATCTCAATAAATTAGAATGTCATGGAAAAGTTCATTTATTTCAGTAATTCAACTCAAATTGTGAAACTCGTGTATTAAATAAATTCAATGCACACAGACTGAAGTAGTTTAAGTCTTTGGTTCTTTTAATTGGGATGATTTTGGTATTGAGTACATGTACGGTAAATGAACATACTTTCCAGAAGGCCAACAATTCACTAAAAATGTTTTTTATTGGTCTTATGAAGTATTCTAATTTGTTGAGATAGTGAATTGGTGGGTTTTTGTTACTTCAGTCTGTGTGCATTGAATTTATTTAATACACGAGTTTCACAATTTGAGTTGAATTACTGAAATAAATGAACTTTTCCACAACATTCTAATTTATTGAGATGCACCTGTACACAGCTAATTTTAAATGACCGTGAATGGAAACTGGATAACAGCGTCATGCTAAACAGCAAAGCTTGACCTTTTACAACACACACAAGCCAAGTAGCCAAAATCAGCCAACGAAGGCAGAATATTAGGTTGCAGTGCAACTTTGGTTCCGTTTAACAGAGCACAAAAACAGTTTGCCCTCCCCAGACAAGCTATTATCCCCTCAATGACAAACAGTAATTTTCCGTAAAAAAACATGCCACATGCACACTTATTTATGGAGGCAGTGCCCTTGTTTTCCACCCTGAAGAGTAGCGTTGGAAATTAGACCTCCATTAGCATTAGCAGTCATTATCCCTGGCTATGGTTGGTTCAGTGAGATGACAGGCCATTATTCTGGCACTTGCGTAGTGCCACTCTCGTCCCTGTGCATCAGATGAACAACTGATAAGCAAATGTTTTATTCATACGAGTAGACTTAAGTGCTGAAGGTCTAGCAGTCAAACCCCCGACAGACTACTTATCCACACCACAGACTGATTGGAACCTGTAGCCGTGCCCCACGCAGGAGACCGTTTGCTCGATTGGGAAAGACGGTGCAGGCTCTGGTCAGGAGGGAGTGTAGGACTTTACAGCAAACACAATCTTCTGAGTCACATCTAACAGTCTCCAAGCTGGATAGACTCTCCAGTAAAGCACCTCTCATACACCTGACTCTTTATCTGAGAAGGCTTCGGGGAAATGTTCAGAAAACCAAAGTAGCAACCTAATGTAATGTAGACATCGTTATTATGTTTCAAGCATGTTTTCTCCATTTGAGCTGTGCTTCAATGTGATTGGAAGGTTAGGCTTATTTGCTCGTGTGAGTGCACTGAGAATAAATTTGAATACAGTGATATAAGGTTAGTGATCTGTAGAGCTCTTGCAGTTTAGTGGCATGACAAAACACACTTGACAGCAAACAAACAGTTATCATTGAGACGCATCGAAACGATCCAACTTTGCACTTTGTAATATATCAAACAAAAAAGGGGAGGGTGAATAATATGAGCAGACATTTGAGAAGCATATTAAAGAATCAAAACAGAGCCAGCAGACTGAAGCTAATGTGTTATGAAGGTGCGAAATTTTGTGACTGGCTGAAAAGAAATTGACACAATCCGGTCAGTGATCACGTCACTGAAATTGTTCAATCTGACTCTGAGTGAAAAACCATTGTGCAAACACTTAAATTGAAAATATATCAGAGTAATGTATTTTTTAAAAAGAATAACTGGTGATTTTTACACTCTGGTTCAAAAATCCCTATGCATATGTCCAGTGCAGCGTGCATTTATTTGCATCAAATCTATAAACACAAGGTGTGAAGAAATAATCAGTGGAGGAGATTACATGTCTTTTTAACATTATATAGGATAAAAAGACTGTTGAGAAGTCGGATGGATGGAAAAGAAACAACAACAGCTGTTTTGACATTTTTACATGTGTCAGAATGGCAAACACACCAATTACAGAGCCATGTCTTTGACAGGAGTGCTGACAGATTCTTATTGTTGCTATGCTAATGCTCTTTGCATGCAGAGAACTTTTGTTTGGAAGACGTGCACATATAATATTGCAGAGTTCATAGTACACATAAACATTGCAGTCAGATCGAATTTATTCAAATATTTAAGCATGAAATCTGTGCACGCTATTCCATTTATTCCATTCCATATATATGTATATATGGAATCTGTATATATGATATGCTATGAGAAATAATTTTAATTTGCTGATCAAGAAACATTGCTTATTATTATAAACATGGAAAACAGTTGTGCTGCTTTATATTTTTATGGAAACTGTGATACACTATCATTCAATGTTTGAAGTATGATTTAAAAAATAATAATACTTTTATTAAGTGAGGATGCATTAAATTGATCAAAAGTGACTGTAAAGGCATTTATAATATTACTGATTTTTTATTTCAAATAAATGCTTTTCTTATGAACTTATTTATCAAAGAATATGAAGCAGTTTTCAACTGCTGAACTGGATGCTTTAACTGTTTTCAAAATTGATAAGGAATATTTAAGGGATATATAAATTACATATATTGCAAAAAAAATTTACATTTAAGTCTGAACCAGATGACAAATACAGGCTGTACGCAAAAATATGTGTATGCATGGTTAGCGAATGAGGCCCATTATGTTCATGTTAACAAGGAAACTGTGACTAAGATTGACATTCGGTACTAGAGATGAGTTATTTGACTAGGGATCCCTGAATAAAACTGCCATGAATACAAAAGTCCTCATATTCTCATACTGTCTTCAGATCAGTTCTACATCTGCCTAATGAACAGTGGCTGTCTGTCACCCTGCAGAGGCTGAGCTCTAGAGGCCTTTAATAAGGTTAAGGAGGGGTGGTGACATATGTAGAATCCTGATGAGATTAGTTTGTGCTGTGTAAAACAGATGACAGCGCAAACATTGTGGCTCATATCAAAATAACTAGGTCTCTGCTTTGTGTAACACTGCCTAAGAGCAAAACTAACTACCACAGAAAGGGGCAATTAGAGGGAACTCATTTAAGACATCAGTCAACACAGTTCATGTAGTTCTTTGTCCACTCTGGCAGTAAACTTGAGAACAGTTTACTGAGCGGTAAAGATATTGAGTGTGAGTGGAGGTAAGTGTGATATATCTGCTGAATTACACATGTTAAATGAATTGGTAGATTGATTCCCCTGTGACAGTCTAACATCTTCCGTCATGTGTTTAATGAATACGTAAAAGGTTATATGGGGCTGGCTAAGACTTGAAGCTAAATTCAGGGAATAAGAACACAAAAAATGAAAATTCAGTTTATATAACAGTTATTTACATATACAATCACTCATTCGCTGGAAATGTTCCCTTCACAGCAGCTCTCGTATATCTTTGCATTTGCACATTCAGACTTAGAGCTTGACGACCAATGACTCGTGTCACACCAGGCTTGACATCAGTGATTGCAGCTTGCCAAATTTCAATGTGGAGAAGCACAGTCCTTTAAAAATGTCGCAGATAATGAGAGCATCAGTCATCATAGACTTCATTTTTCCACTTTTTTCATTATTATTACACATAAATATTCAGTTACATTTTTCTGTCATGTATAAAATCTCTAGCAGAACATCCATTCATTTTTTTTCAGAATATTTTCATTTTGATCCGTTTAATTTCAGTATAAAATGCAATATAATACAATAAAAAAAATTATATTAATTGCTATGTTGGAATTACTCTTTGTGCAAGGTAAAGAACAATATTGTTTATTATGGTATTTTTTATATTACTAAATTACACATTTTATATTTTAAATCATTACTGCCATAGTGTTTTAATGGTTTTGGGAGAATGGCCCGATGAGATTTTAGAGCAGCTGCAGATGGGATGATTTACAACAGCAATAATTAAATGAAAATTCTGTAATTTACCCTCCCTCATCTTTCTTTCCAAACCAGTATGACTTTCTTTGTTCTGTGTAACACAAAATGTGAATTTTTGAATTTTAAAATATTCCTGGCCACTGGGGCTGGCAAGCTTTCAAAATTGATATTCTTCAAAAAAAAAAAAGTTCCCTTTTTTGTGGAAGAAAGTCATTGTGTGGTTTTAGAACAACATGAGTGTGAGTAAATTACTTTTTTTGATGAACTATTCTGTTAAAACAATGTAAAAAAAAAT
This sequence comes from Sinocyclocheilus grahami, assembly GCF_001515645.1. Classification (NCBI taxonomy): domain Eukaryota; kingdom Metazoa; phylum Chordata; class Actinopteri; order Cypriniformes; family Cyprinidae; genus Sinocyclocheilus; species Sinocyclocheilus grahami. Next base: position 250,563 of record NW_015505906.1, read on the forward strand.
AATAATTTTTTATTATTTCTTGGCAAAGCCTATCTTCAGAGCGTGCCAACAGAAAAATATGAATCAGGTTGATTTTGTTCAAGAAAAATAATATTAACAGCATTGAGATCCGAAAAGTGGCACTCCATTTCAATTTTGTCAATTTCACTTTTGCATCTAATTATGTTCCAGAGATGCACTGCATGATCTTTTGACAGTTAGCAAGCACCAAAGTTACCTTTAAACTCTGAGCATAAGAGAGCACATCTGACAGAGCTTGTCTTGTTTCTAGGCGACAATGAAGTGACTTCACACAGATTGTGTTTGTATGAACATCCTCTCTTATCAGCCCACGTTTCTCTCTCTGCTAATTTCATCTAAGCAAATATGCGTGTGCTGTTTAAACCTAATTAACTAAGATTCACACATGGACACTAAACGCACTCCTCCTCTGCCTCTATGCCTGGAAAAATCTGATTAATACACCACTTCAACACTATTCGTAAGGACCACTGATCTGTAAAGCAAAAACTCTTGGTCCAGCAAATCATTAATTTAGCAACCCTTAATTATGACGTCAGCTAATCAAGGCTCTTTGTACAACATTAGTGATAATGCTATATGATTTGTTTACAGTGATGGGTAAAGTTCAGTATGTGACATGGAAACAATGTTGCGACCTAGCAGTCTACAGTCACTTGTATAGATACAGATGATGCTGATGGATGTGTATGATCACACACACAGGAGTCTGCTCACCTAAATACACACACACACCAAAGTCACAGCTGCCACCGCGAATAATAAGGAGAGCTGAGGCAGATCGGACTACAGCTCATTTGAAATCTGTGAATCTCATTAAAAGTGAGAGAAAAGGCTTTTGACAGCCTTCTGTGTGACATCTCACCCTCTCCTACTCGTCCACGTGGGCTGCCCTGTCAGCCGTGTCACTTCCTGTCTGCAGAATTAGTCACTGAAATTCTATGAGACGGGAGTCAGGTTGACAGCTTGTTGTTAAATAAAAAGCCAGCCATAAATTATTAAATCACCTAGAATTTTTTTTTGTAGTCCACCCACCCAAACTGCAGTCATAATGGAGGTTCTAGCCGAGCTGAAATGCTTCCTAAATTATTTTGACTCAGTTGGAGCAGGAAGAGAAAAATCAATGGTGATCAGATATGACAAGATCCATTTGTGAACGCAGATGTCACCTCATATTCAAGGTCCTTGTGGACTCAAACAGCATTACAAAGAATAAAAGTAAAAGGATTTTAGATTCAGAACATAATGAAGATCAATAAAACGCATCATCTGCCTTTGTTTACCATCAATATTTTCATATGAGCCATTTTCCAATGACTCCTCATTCAATTTGCAAGCAAAGCCAAATCAACCAAAAATCTGATTAAGATATTTACATAAATCGAAGACAAACAGAGCAGCAGGCAGAACTGTGTGTGTGTGTGTGTGTGTGTGCGTGTGTGTGTGAATGTGAATAAGAGAGAAACAGCAATAAAAAGCGAGACAGAGAGAGCCAGCAACATCTTTCTCACCTCAATCACAAAAGCATTCGAAAGTGCCAATCACTTGAGTCGCATGGCATGGAAATTGAGAGCTACTGAGCGGACAAGGCCTCGTCTGGACTCAGTGGGGGGTTGATGTTTCACACCAGTTTCGTTGCCATTCTCCAAACTGAACAATCAGTTAACAGCAGCCAAGTTCAGGTCCTCAGCCTCATTTTGCTTAAGAGAGCACCGAATAAAGCAGGTCTGAGTTTTGTATTTCACAGGCGTAATTGGATTGTGCCAAGAACACAGAGCACTCGCACAGGAGGGGGTCTAGTCTTTGCTGTCCGCTCTGAAAGTACAATTCATTTCTGAATTCTTGATGGCTTTTCAAAGTGAGAAACAGAAGCTAAATAAAACATAAATTAGTAAATGCCGCAACACATGCTTATGTTTGAGTAAATGTCTCTTTAGAGGTCCGTGTCTATTCCCCAAGCATAATTAAGATAGCACAAATGAACCAGATTTTTTTCTCAGCACCATGAAAATGTTAGCATTAGCAGTCATTATCCATGGCTATGGTTGGCTCAGTGAGATGACAGGCCATTCTTCTGGCACTTGCGTAGTGCCACTCTCGTCCCTGTGCATCAGATGAACAATTGATAAGCAAATGTTTTATTCATACTTGTGTACGAGTAAACTTAAGTGCTGAAGGTCTAGCAGTCAAACCCCGACAGACTACTTATCCACACCACAGACTGATTGGAACCTGTAGCCGTGCCCCACGCAGGAGACAGTTTGCTGGGTTGGGAAAGAAGGTGCAGGCTCTGGTCAGGAGGGAGTGTAGGACTTTACAGCAAACACAATCTTCTGAGTCACATCTAACAGTCTCCAAGCTGGATAGACTCTCCAGTCAAGCACCTCTCATACACCTCTCATATGGTCATCCTAAGCCTTTGGGGAAATGTTCAGAAAACCAAACTAGGAACCTAATGTAATGTAGACATCGTTATTATGTTTCAAGCATGTTTTCTCCATTTGAGCTGTGCTTCAATGTGATTGGAAGGTTAGGCTTATTTGCTCGTGTGAATGCAATGAGAAAATTTTGAATACAGTGATATAAGGTAAGTGATCTGTAGAGCTCTTGCAGTTTAGTGGCATGACAAAACACACTTGACAGCAGACAACCAGTTATCATTGAGACGTATTGAAATGATCCAACTTTGTACTTTGTAAAATATCAAACAAAAAGGGGAGGGTGAATAATATGAGCAGACATTTGAGAAGCATATTAAAGAAACAAAACAGAGCCAGCAGACTGAAGCTAATGTGTTATGAAGGTGTGAAAATTTGTGACTGACTAAAAAGAAATTGAAACAATCCGGTCAGTGATCACGTCACTGTAATTGAAAATATGTTAGAGTAATGAATTTAAAAAAAAATAATAATTACTGGCGATTTTTACAGTCTGGTTCAAAAATCCCTTGTTGTCCAGTGCAGCTGTGTGAATGCACTGAGAAAATTTTGAACACAGTGATATAAGGTAAGTGATCTGTAGAGCTCTTGCAGTTTAGTGGCATGACAAAACACACTTGACAGCAGACAACCAGTTATCATTGAGACGTATTGAAACGATCCAACTTTGTACTTTGTAAAATATCAAACAAAAAGGGGAGGGTGAATAATATGAGCAGACATTTGAGAAGCATATTAAAGAAACAAAACAGAGCCAGCAGACTGAAGCTAATGTGTTATGAAGGTGTGAAAATTTGTGACTGACTAAAAAGAAATTGAAACAATCCGGTCAGTGATCACGTCACTGTAATTGAAAATATGTTAGAGTAATGAATTTAAAAAAAAATAATAATTACTGGCGATTTTTACAGTCTGGTTCAAAAATCCCTTGTTGTCCAGTGCAGCGTGCGTTTATGTCATGAGCCGGGTTTGACTAGTTTTCTTTTCTTTTCTTTTTCGTTCTGTGCTATCCTAGACCTATCCAAGGTCTTTTGCCAGATTATTGCACTTTGATGTCAGCCTCTTGGCTACTCTATTCTGTCAGTTGTATTAGTTGAGTCCAGTCCTGCATTGTCAAGTCGTGTCCTGTCGTGTGACTTACCTGGATTTCTGCCCAGTCTCCCAGTTACCCGCTGCCAGCAGTTCGCTCTCCTCCGGATGCTGCACCGGTCCGTACAATCTGAGAGGTAGTCGGTCCTCGCCCAGCAGACCGTGGGTGGCGTCCCAAACTCTCAAGTCAAGTCTACCCTATGTTCCAGTTCTTTTGGGTTAATGACCAGTTCTGCGACCACTGGATACGGCCAGTGAACGGCAGACTGCCTGAGTTAGTTTTTGTGGATCATAAAATCCACCACTTGACTTTGCTTCTGGGTCCTTTTATCGTGACAGTTTATTTGCATCACAGCTATAAACATGATGGAGGGTGTGAAGAAATAATCAGTGGAGGAGATTACATGTCTTTTTAACATTATATAGGATAAAAAGACTGTTGAGAAGTCGGATGGATGGGAAAGTAAGAAACAACAGCTGTTTTGACATTTTTACATGTGTCAGAATGGAAAACACGCCAATTACAGACTATGGAGCCATGCCTCTGACAGGAGTGCTGACAGATTCTTATTGCTATGCTAATGCTCTTTGCATGCAGAGAACTTTTGTTTGGAAGACGTGCACATATAATATTGCAGAGTTTATGGTAAACATAAACATTGCAGTCAGATTGAATTTATTCAAATATTTATGCATGAAATCTGTGCACAGATATCGCTCGCTATTCCATTTCATATATATATTATATATATATGATCTGTGAAAATCATTCTAATTTGCTGCTCAAGAAATTATCAACTATTGATAATATTTTATCAACATTGAAAACAGTTGTGCTGCTTAATATTTTTATGGAAACTGAATACACTACCATTCAAAAGTTTGAAGTATGATTTAAAAAATAATAATACTTTTATTAAGTGAGGATGCATTAAGTGAGGTTGTTTTCTTTGCTTTTTAAATGAGCTATGAATTCTGGGCCCAAGGAAATTAAAGATTAAGTATTCAGCTTCAACACGAGGTCAACAGAGGCCACATTTAAAATGCAACAGAAGCAAAGGGCTGCCATCGTTTCAGCCTTTCGCATCTGCTGTTGCTTTGATTATATATATAATATATGTACATATTCTCAACAAACGCCAACAGGGTTTCAGAAATGGTCCGTTTCATTATGCATGCAGCCGGATCATCCAATAGATTTTTTTTACAACACTGAAAGACTTGAAAAGGATGTACATGAATGTGTTTTAAAGAAACTGGAAGTGGTTCCATAAATATATTAATTTTCTGTAACTAAAGCTTGGTTTGCACCTCCAAAAAATCAGGTATGAGAGATTAGCTCTTATGAGAAAAGATTAACATTGTCATTCAAAATGGTATTGCACTGAAAGCACGATTAAAAAAGGCCTGACCAAATGTCACGCTTTGGGGGTTAAATATTTTTAATGAAAAACATCTCTTATGCTCACCAAGGCTGCATTTATTTGATCAAAGGCAAGAACAGTAATATTGTGAAATGTCACAATTCAATTTCAAATAACTGTTTTCTATTTTAATATTTTTTAAAAAATAACATGTTGTAATATATTTTATTACAATAAAATATTACAAATATAATATATTTTATATAAATGTAAAATGTAATATAATATTATATTATGGAATATGAATGATTTTTTTTGTGAAAGTCTTTACTGCCACTTTTGATCAAATGAATGCATCCCTGCTGAATAAAGCATAATAATAAAAAAAAAAACTTACTGACCCCAAACTTTTTTAACAGTAGTGTATATTCATAAACAGGCATGTTAGGGGCCATGAAATAAAGCCTAATGATTCAAATGAGACCTGTGAGGCACCTGTTGAGTAAGGAAGGAAGAAATGAACACATAACACAACATAATAAAATAAACTCGATTATACACTAGCTAAAATAGTACAAAGTGTCCATATACTGTTCCTGGCAACAGCTACAAGTCCAGAGAAGGTGGGTGCTGATGTGGGCCGGGTAAACTTATTCTAAGGAATGGTGGCCTTTTGGATACACAGCGTGGGCAGAAACAAATGAGAGAGTGCTCCTTGCATGACATTTTAGCACAGCGAGTCAATCCACATCCCTTACTGTGCGGATCTAATAAAAAAAATTTTTTTAATTGTATTACTTTGCATGCCTGTCAAATGAACAATAGCATCATTTCAGAGAGACTGAAGGCTGTGTTATTTTTCATGGTGGATTGCAATGACATTGGAGACTCATGATAAGGTAATGATATTTTGCATCGCAAAATGGCATTTATGAGTTAATTAAATGAGAAAGACTGCCTATGAAAGGGGCCATGGGAAGGGAATGAGAACAAATATGATGTTCTCGAGGGAAATGGTAGGCTAGATTCAGGAAAGATGTTTTTATCAACAAACATATATAAACATGGTCTGTTAGCTAAGTTTGGATGGATGAAGCCTGTCATTCTTCTGTCATCACATTCACACGAACAAACGCATAACACATTGAACAAGGAGTTTAAGTCTGAAGTATAAAAAGTTCAATTGCTCTCGTATCTATCGACACAACCAAGCTAAATGTAAACCAGGGTTGTATGAAACAAAAACAAATCAATCAAAAGTGAAATACCTATACAGAATTATCATAGTTCTGCTCAGCTGGACTGAGTTTATGGGAATAGTAAGCACAGGGAAAGAGTTTAGATGGAGAACCATGACGTTGAGAGAGGATGGTTCCAATACTGGTGTTAGAGGCATCCACTTCAACAATGAATGGAAGTTCAGGATCAGGGTGTTGGAGAATGGGAGCTGACGTGAATCATGACTCATGTCTTTGAAAAGCTTCCTGAGCTACTGGTGACCTTGTGAGACGTGAAGAAATTATTTTGAGCATGGAGGTTAATGGAAAGGTCACACAACTGAAGTTTCTAAGGAAGTGTCTGTAGAAATTAGCATAAGATCTCTTTTGCAAAACCATTAAAAAGTCTTACAGACCCCAAACATTTAAACAGTAGTGTACAAATATTGCTAAATTAAATATGAGCCTTACTTTTGGGAACAATCTTTTGCTTTCGGCTAAATGGTTTCTGATAACCTGAGCAAAGTTGCTACTCCATATCAATCGATATCTGAAAGAAATGTTTAATCAAGGGTGCTGGAGTGTCATTCCATATTGTTCCAGTTCAATTTAACCCCAGGTTATGAAATTCCTTACAATGTGCATGGACTCAGAGGGAATAAGAGCTAATTAGTATTATATCACATTTTCTGCAGCACTGTACATGCAACTTGTGCTGACTTCATCGCTATTCTTTGGGATTTCCATTCATCTGTGTCTCTCTCCTGTAGCAGTCTGATTTAATGATACTGACCAAATTTTGATATAGCCGCAGTTGTAGTAGTAGTAGTAGTATACTTTATTGTCCTCAAGAGGAAAATTGTTATGGACTACATGTTGCTGCAGACATACAATAAACATATAAAAACAAAATTAAGTAAAATCAAGAAAATCAAATCAAGATGAACTCGTTATACAATCGCACTGATACAGGTACAACGGAATTCTTATATCGATTTAACTTACACATTGGGATTCTATATCTTCTACCAGAGGGAAGTAGTTCATATTGTAAATACAAGAAATGAGTTTGATCTACAAGAATCCTCTCTACCTGATTAAGAACACATTCCTCATATAAATCTTGAAGGTTAAAATGTTCATCATGCCCAACAATTCTCCATGCTGTCAATAACATGTGCATCAACTTAGATTTAAACTGTATTGATAGGTTACCAAACCACACTGTGATACCATACCTAACAATACTTTCTAAAACAGCTTTCTAAAACAGTAGCATAAGATTCTTGATTACACTATAGAGACATAACCTACCTAAGAAATACAATCTTTGTTGTAGTCGAGTGCAAACCCATTCAATGTGTGTTTTCCATGTAAGTGAACTATGTAAACGCCCAAATACTTATAGGTCTGTGACTGAATAATATTGTGATCATGTATAACCACTTGGCGATGGTCACCTATACATTTTGGATCAAATACAATCTCTTCCGTTTTCTTTGTATTTATTATTAGCTCATTTTTATCACACCAGTCAACAAACTGACTTATCTCTGACTGGTAAATAGTGATAATATTGTCATGCACATGGAGTAGACTTAGTATGGCTGTGTCATCTGAATATTTAAACATACAATTTTGTGAATGCCTACTTAAGCATTAATTTGTAAAAAGTGTAAAAAGAATAGGTGAACTGACGCAGCCTTGTGGAACACCTGTACTACTACTCTTTTGATATACACTTAACAATATAGGGAGAAATTCCATCCGGGCCTGCCGATTTCTTTGAACAGACATGTTTAAAATAGAAATTAATCCGTTTCGGATTAATCAATAACTTATCTTTGATGATATCTGGAGAAAAATCCCTTACACCAATACTATTCCCAGAGATATGCCCATGCTTCTCAAATCTTAGATAAAAATCCTTTAAATCATTCACTTTCTGTAAGTCATCAAAAATAGAAACAGTATTTCTGAAAGACTGCGGCGCTCCTGGTGTTGATTGAAGTTGGGTTTGAATACAGTCTCTTATAACACTCTTATAACGTTTGCTGCCTTGGCCAAACGCGGAACGTAAACAACACAGATCAAAATGTTCCAGAATTCTCTTGGGAGATAAAAGGGTCTCAAACTCAAACATAAGAGCTCAATATCCAGATTACATACCGTGGATTTCACTATTATATGACTGCACCATCGCTCATTTACAAACACGCAGATACCACCTCCTCTGCTCTTCCCCGAGGTGGCCGATCTATCAGCACGAGAGAGACAAAAACCTTGTACCTCTATCAGCGAGCTGGGCATCTCAGGACGAAGCCAGGTTTCAGTAAGTACCAGGAGACCCGCGTCCCGATACTCAAAACAGGCTCTAGCTTTAATGTGTAGTTCATCCATCTTTTGTTGTAACGATCTGACATTACTCAGGATTATTGCAGGTAATGGAGGTCTGCTTCCACATCGTCGAAAATGCCGCCTGACGCCACCTCTGTGCCCTCTTTTCCGCCGGCCTCTGCTCACCACCGTCCGAGCTCTCAAACAGTCTGGAAGGTCTGCTGGTATATC
>NW_015505906.1:261524-328591 GCF_001515645.1 Sinocyclocheilus grahami
ACAGTGTTGTGATCGGAGTTCGATAAAGGAGGCCTTAGTCTGGACGTGTATGCCTCTTTTATGTTCCCATAGCATTTATCTAAAACTTTATTTTCTCTTGTGTTGTCTTTAACATACTGTTCATACCCGGAGAGAACTGTCTCTAATTTACAATGGTTAAAATCACCAAGAATAAAAACCGGCGCTCCTGGTGTTGATTGAAGTTGGGTTTGAATACAGTCTCTTATAACACTCTTATAACGTTTGCTGCCTTGGCCAAACGCGGAACGTAAACAACACAGATCAAAATGTTCCAGAATTCTCTTGGGAGATAAAAGGGTCTCAAACTCAAACATAAGAGCTCAATATCCAGATTACATACCGTGGATTTCACTATTTTATGACTGCACCATCGCTCATTTACAAACACGCAGATACCACCTCCTCTGCTCTTCCCCGAGGTGGCCGATCTATCAGCACGAGAGAGACAAAAACCTTGTACCTCTATCAGCGAGCTGGGCATCTCAGGACGAAGCCAGGTTTCAGTAAGTACCAGGAGACCCGCGTCCCGATACTCAAAACAGGCTCTAGCTTTAATGCGTAGTTCATCCATCTTTTGTTGTAACGATCTGACATTACTCAGGATTATTGCAGGTAATGGAGGTCTGCTTCCACATCGTCGAAAATGCCGCCTGACGCCACCTCTGTGCCCTCTTTTCCGCCGGCCTCTGCTCACCACCGTCCGAGCTCTCAAACAGTCTGGAAGGTCTGCTGGTATATCGTAGTCGGCCAAACAGAGCTGAAGCAAATCCTCACTTGTATATGCCATAATTGGGTCGCTGCTCGCCATTGTGTGCGAATAGCAGACTGACACCAGGTGCGCGATAATTAACAATCCAATGGAGAGCTGTATGAGTGTCATCATTGTTGCGTTTCACTGCTAAAATTAGCCAGTCAATCAGTTTAATATATCAGCTTAAGAGTTTAAAGTTAAAATAATTCAAAAGGTTAAGAATGTCAGCAGCAACAAGTGTTCATGTCGCCAGCAGTGCAGCGCCACCAGAAGTGTTAGCACAGTAACCCCTTGTGAATATCAAATGCCGTGTATATAGTCATTTCAAATTCATGCATCTTCTGGAAGAAAAAAAGAGAAAAGGCATGGAGCATTTCAAAATACTTCAAATTTAAGTTGACATCTTCCCTTCAGCACTTTTAACATTAGTTGTCTGAATTACAAATTGACAGATTTGTATGCTATGTGCGCTGGGGTTTACATTACATATGGGATTGGTTTTAAAATAAAACAGAATTTAGATATAAAAAAAAAACAGTGGAAATTGGTCTCAAGGCTCAGGTTTTGCAGCTTGAGATGCTCGTGACATGAAAACAGGATGCAAAATTAAAAGAAAACAGAGCAAGAAAACTTTTGAGGCCTGAGGTGAAATACAAGGTGAGAACTGAGGGGTGGTAAACAAAGAACTGAAAGATACCTGTTCTCGCATACTCATCCTCATTTCTTCCATTGAAGCAAGAAGAAAGAGAGAGACAGAAACTGCCAGCTGTACCCTAAAAAAGTGACAGAGTGATATATTGTGACTGCGCTGGCGGAAATTTTAATTACCCGCTGTAACCTTTGTGTCACTAAGATATATCTAATCTAGCCTTGAACAAAGCTTCATTTGGCATTCTCTTGTTAGAGTAAATGAAAAAGACAAAGTTAATTTAAATATAGGGTATGAAGACGGGGGAAATGAGAATGAGAGAGATATAAGTGCAGAACAAACTTTGAAGTAGCAAAGCTTTCCCTGCCTGAGGGCAGCTTGCATGTTGCCCCTCCTGAGCAAGGGTTAGTGTGAGTGACTTTGAAGATCACAGCGATGCCAGAACAGTCTATGTGAGCTTCGCCAGCTACGATAGAAGAGAAGAGCAAGAGAAGATCTCTCTCCCCTTCTGTCTCCTCCTTTCATTGTCCTTCTACCATCAGACTCGCTTTCTGCATCGCTTGCAGGTCTCTCGCCCTCGACAGAGCAGGACTTCTTTTCATAACTTCTTTTCTTGCCTCACACAGAGCACCACGCAGCCTGTCCAATTATTCAGCTCTAATTCTACAAAAGCAAACCCCTGGGACAGTAGAAGTTCAGTTTAGTGCTTAACAGAAAAAAGTCGATTCTGCCATTATTTAATCACCCTCATGCTGTTTCGAACCCATTTGATTTATTTATTTGTTTTGTTTTTACTTCTGACTTTTTTTTAACACAAAAGGTGAATTTAAGAGTATACCACTTTTGTATTTAATATAATGAAAAAGATTGAGGACTGGAGCTGTCCAAAAGCTGTCCAAAAAAACTGCTCCAAAATGACAAAAAATACACCATAAAGGTATCAAAGTGATCGATACAACTCTTGCACTGTATTCCACATCTTCTGAAGTTGTAAGATATATTTATATGAGGAACAGACACAATTTAATGAAAATCAACTTTAACTCTCATTTGAGTTATCACAAGAGAAGAGAAGTAGCCATGGCCAATTAATTAACTAACTTTTCGTTTGAGTTAAATCTTTTCAATGTATTGCTATATCCAGTTGACAAAATCAGTCAGGGCTTATTCCAAAAACACCAGAAGCCAAAGTAGAGCATAAGGACCATTGGTGCCAATGGTTTCATGGTTATGCTGCTTTTGAGAAACACAATCCTGAATGATTCGCTTACAAATGAAAATGATGAAGTTCAAGAGTTCAGTTCACTGACTCTATGATCTGGTTGTTCCCCTAAAGGGCTTTTTCATACTAAAATTAAAATACTGTCATCATTTACTCACCCTCATCAAAAACACTGAGACATTTCCCCTATGTTCCATGGAAGAAATAAGATCATACAGGCTTGGAACAACATCAGTAAATAGGAGTTTAAATTTTGGGGTGAACTGTCCCTTTAAATTTAACAACTTCATAAGATAACTTTTATTTTAGTCTGTTTGTCACATAAGTGTATTGTATAACTTCAAAAGACATGGAATACAAAGCACACGCCTTACAGACACCATTCACTGTAATTGCATGAAAATTTTCTGAGCTCAGAAAGTGCTGTGTATTGACAATGAGTATACTTTGTTGGTTATATGAAAGAAAAAAATTGTATTGATAACAGTTTAGATAGCTATTTAGTCACTTACTCTTAGCATCTGCAAACAATAGCATGTGGTAAATTGTTTGATTGAGGTATTTTCTTTATTAATATAAAAAGTGCCAGTTTCACATTTTCTCCTTAAAAAAAGGAGAAAAAATGGACTATTGCTTGATACAAAAATTATAATGTATAGGCACTACTATTTGGGGTAGTGTGCAAATTAAGAAGTGCCTATTCTTTGGTTCCTTTTTATTAGACCACAAGGGTATCCCAGATACTACACGAAGTGTTCCAGCTGATTGCAGAAGAGCTCACATACATTCATGATTGTCAAGGGATTCCACATCTCCCAGCTCCAATGCCCTAGTGAGCCTCCTAGAGCTTTATGATTCAATACACGATCACACTATGTCAGAATACCTAAAAAACAGTGCCGTAGAACTGATTCCTCAAGGGTAAACACATTATTTTCTCTATCATTGGGCCTGAGGCGGACCTGTCTAAAAGAACACAGTTTACATGAACAGCTCTATCTTGGATAAGTCCTGAATGGTAGTGGCCAGAAGTGGGCTTGCTTTGAGCAGTGGCGCTGGATGCTACACTTCCGTTCCCCAATGTTTGTGGGTCTCAGGTGGGCACAGCTGACAGTGACCGGTCACCATTACGGGAAGCCATCACACAGCAGCATGATGGGAATTATTTATGGCCCAGAGGACGATGGCAAAAACTGGAGCTTGCCCTCTGGGTGCGGTGTGACAGCCTGCTAAATCACCATCCTACTGCAGCATCTAACGCTAGCGTTAACGCCGCATTGCTCGGAAACTGCCTCGCCATCCACAGTCGAGTGAATTACCACCCCAAGAGAAAATACCATGATGAATTCATTCATTAGGGTGCTGTATTCCTGATAAAACCCCTGAGGCCACGCGTAGACCCCTCGCAAATAACAGGCAACGGCTCACATTTCAGTCGAGCCTGTCAATGCGAAAAGATCGATAGGATAAAAAATCACCATGAGTGGAAACCACATAAGTTCTTCAGCCACCCATCAGCGCGAACAGGTAGAGCTCAGTGTAATTTATATGCCAGCATTCATGTGTGGGACATTATCCCTCATGGGAGGCACTAAATTTTGCAGCCTTCCATCTGCTGACAGAGTGAAGTGGGAAATGGTGAGGATATTTACCTAATATTACCACACTTGATCAATTGACATGTGATTTTTCATCGGTGTGGCTCTCCTGCGCAAATGTGTGCACTACAATCTCAAGAAATGATGCACAATGTGGGTGAGCTGTTATTTACGAGTATTTGTGTTGATAATGTGCATAAGGTACGTGACATTAGAGAGGCCCCTCTCCACTAGAGTAGCATTTGTGAATGATTTATCTCTCCTTTAGCATGGGATATTTACTGCTACTCCAAGATTCCAGCTAGCAGCTATGTGACTAGTAATTAATTCTGGATTCTGCAAGCATCCTGGTTCTTTGATAAATTAGCATGACTACATTTTGTAGGGTCATTTAATACATCAACAACTATCCTGACTGTATTTTTCAACTCATAGATACGTGACGGCTCTTAAAATACTCACTCAAGCGTATCCTCTGAATATTCAGCTGTTCCAGAAACAAATCAGCAAAAAATAATTAAGGGGTTCAATCAAGCAAATAATTACATTGATTGATTCATATGAGAGCACACTGACACTTCAGACTCACATAAGAAATACAAGGATGCTTAGGAACAAGTTCATGAAAAGACAAGGTGCTCAGCCAAAAAGGAAGAAAAAAAAATGGCCTCACATGGAAAGGCCACATTCAACAGCTCCTAACCCCTGGCGGAGATCTGAGCTAAGCCAAACTAAGGCTTGGTCTGCACCCAGCCTCAGCATTTTGTAGAGAGGATTAATTCTATCATAATTAAGGGTTTGGTTGTGGCTTCTCTTGAAGCAGTAGTGGCAGCGCTTTCTCTTCCTGAGTGGGATGAATTAGCCTGAGGCTCAGATGTTTAGTCTGAAATTCTACAACCCTTAGCAGTGACCTACCACGGAAAAGCCCAGTATGATACAAAAATCTCTTTAAAGAGACTCTGAAAACTTATGTAATAACAGTTTCCACTTTTAATATAGTCCCTTAATACAATATAGCATGTAGCACTTATATTGCATCTCTAGCTTTCAACTAATTGTTAAAAAAATTAATTCGAATTATGCAAATATATGTGCAAAATAAACTGTTGCAGAGGAGTTTCTCATCATCCTGAAGGGATTACTTTTGCAGTAATGACCAGGCAGCAAAGAAATTGACAAAATGCACAGTAAATACACATAAAAAATAATATAGTCCCTTAATACAATATAGCATGAGCACTTATATTGCATCTCTAGCTTTCAACTAATTGTTAAAAAAATTAATTAGAATTATGCAAATATATGTGCAAAATAAACTGTTGCAGAGGAGTTTCTCATCATCCTGAAGGGATTACTTTTGCAGTAATGACCAGGCAGCAAAGAAATTGACAAAATGCACAGTAAATACACATAAAAATGAGCAATTATTGAGCCATTCAAAAATATTTCGATGTTTGATATATATATATATATATAGTACACTGTATAGTACAAGTTGTAAATAAAGATTATTGGTGAACATTTTACAAAAATACATATATATACATACTACTTTAAAAAATATTACTTAAAAATTTCACATTTAATTCAATGTGTTACTTATTTATTTTCTTGCACTGTATTGTGTTGTATTGTGTCTGTATGCGCTTTGTAGCCAGTGCTAGTTACACCTGTTCACAAATAGAAGAGCAATACAAATGCAATTGTCTAGAAATTATTGTGTTGTTTAAAACTGTAAACCCATTTCATTACTATGACCCACGGTCGGCTTTGAATGACTCAATTCAGTTGTTGTCACAGTGCTTTGGTTATGCTGGAGGTTTAGCTGTGGATTATAACGATCTAAAGAGACATGGCATTAGCAATTATTGAGCCATTCAAAAATATTTGATGTCAGAATGCAATGAATGACCAGTCAGAACAAAGTATTGCAGAGTTCTCCGCAAACAAATATAAATATAAATAGTATTGTGCAAGTTAGGCACAATAAATGCTTCACAATTATTTTAAGATGGTTACCTATATATTTTGCTTTAGTGTGTCAGTAGTAAATACGTCAATAGGAAAATATCCAATCAATCCAATCAAGCCTAAAAATTTGTACAGTACTGTATACACACACATACAGTATATATATATATATATATATATATCAAAGAAATTGCACAGTAAATACACATAAAAATGAGCAATTATTGAGCCATTCAAAAATATTTCGATGTTTGATATATATATATATATATAGTACACTGTATAGTACAAGTTGTAAATAAAGATTATTGGTGAACATTTTACAAAAATACATATATATACATACTACTTTAAAAAATATTACTTAAAAATTTCACATTTAATTCAATGTGTTACTTATTTATTTTCTTGCACTGTATTGTGTTGTATTGTGTCTGTATGCGCTTTGTAGCCAGTGCTAGTTACACCTGTTCACAAATAGAAGAGCAATACAAATGCAATTGTCTAGAAATTATTGTGTTGTTTAAAACTGTAAACCCATTTCATTACTATGACCCACGGTCGGCTTTGAATGACTCAATTCAGTTGTTGTCACAGTGCTTTGGTTATGCTGGAGGTTTAGCTGTGGATTATAACGATCTAAAGAGACATGGCAGCTAATTAATGTGACACAGTAAAGACTTGTTTTCCTTTTGCAAGTAAACTCTCAGTACCAGGGCAGCGGTCAATAAAGTAGCTCCATTTGTGCAATTGTAAAATCGGTTTACCATGCTGTACCACCTTTCTAACTTGTTGCTAGAGGGTCAAAGATTTTCTTTGAAAAATAAATTAGGTTTGCATCAGCTGTAGAACCATCAGAGTTGCCAGAGTGGAAAATTTAGTAAAGAGACCTAGTTATGGATGCATGAAATTATGTTCAAACACTCAAGCGCTTGACAGACATGAACGCGAGTTTCCTTGTCATTAAGCTATAATTAGGCTGCATACTGATCAGGAATCATACCATCACTCTGATCAAATCATATTTGACCAGTAAAGATTAACTCTTTAGAGATTAATTTTTTTTTACTATGTGAATGCACAATTTGGATGTCAGGAGGAAAAAATGCAAATAAATTTGTGTAAATCTGCCATCAAAAAAAGGAGGCAAATGTCGGGCAAGAAATAGAGCAAGCATCTGTCTTCAACCAAGAAAATGTCATGTTCAGTTAACCTAATCTGAAAGCTTGCCCACTGATGTGCATTTAATTGCACACAAGTGCATCCAGCTTGACGTTTGCTTGGTTTCACCCTGACATACACAGACACACTTGCAGCAGCGTATTCTCTGACAAACTGCTTAGTGGATGGCCACTTTAGAGATCTACAGATAGCAGAACAAATACAACTTAACAGAATGTCATGTGAACCCCTTATGTAGAATTCAAATGTGTCAACAGAAACACCTACTATTCGTCATACTGTATACAAATAAACAAATCTTCCTCCCACACTCAAGATAAAAGCTTATCAGTGTCAGATTGAGCAAAGTATCTTGAACCCCATGCTGGCTCAGGTAGGGAAAAATTCTAGCATCTCCAGGTCTGCAGGCTGAAACCCTTATGTCTCTCTACGTCAGAGACACACACACACAGCCGCATAGTGTGTGGAAGGGCAATATTCGTCCAGCACTGATGCCACATTAGCTCAGCTTCACTACAGGAATGGGGGAAACATTCACAGAGAACAACCCTCAGCTTCTTCTTCTTCAAAAAAAACAATCATGAAGAGAAGAAAGGGGAGGATGGGGGATGGGAGTACTGTTGATGAGCGAAAGGAGGAGAGGGACAATGTGAGAGGACATGTCTGATTAACACATAATTGTTTAGACAAGCATACAAAGAATTAATGACTTACAAAAAAAATTGAGTACATCATGTACTCATCATCGGCTCATCATCATTATCATCATTGTTGCTGTTGCTATCATCATCCTCATCATCATTACCGTCATTAAGCCTTACATCACCCAGGCTAATTAACTGGTCAATATGGCCATTTTAAGATGATAAAGACACACACACACAAATTCGTCAGTGAAACATAAAAGATATTTTGAAAATCTTTCAGTGCTTTTTTTCATTTCAACAATGAAAGTCAATGGTACCAACACTTCTTTTGTGATGCACAGAAGCAAGCAATGCATACAGGTTTGGAATGACATGAGGGTGAGTTAATGATGACAAAATTTTCATTTTAATTTCATTAAATTTAGTTATTACTCAGTTTTATGTATATATCAGCATTCAATCAAATACTTTCATTCTGTTCTCCAGATATCATATTGCAAGTTGAGCACAAACTCACATTATAATCATCTATTTTATCATATCATCATGATCTAGTCACATATCTCAGCTTCCCTGCAAATAAATATTTTACTTTATTACACTTTAACTGATTTCTGTAATTATATAATATATACTGTAAGATACTGTAAAATATGTACAGTATATTACAGTATATTAGGATTAAGGGGAAATATATGGTCACTACTGTAAATTTTCTCTACTGTAAATCAATTTACAGTAGTGAACTTGCCTGCGAAAAACTGACCAATCGCAAGAGAGATTTCTTTTCATGTTTTTTTTTTAACTCTGAGGTGGAAGTGGCGGTTAACGGACAAAAATAATGAAATAATGTACCAGTAACTCACCAAAAAGGTTTTGTATATTATTTGTATTTTATGTAAAACAAACATATTTTCAAATGTTTCACTTGTAATGTTAACAGCATAATAATCATGTCATTTTTCATGCCGGAAAAGTTTAGATGCCTTTTTTCAGATCGTCGTCATAATGGTGAAAACATTAACTGGTGAGGAATTTAAGTTCACCTATATTAACCAAAATAAACTTTACTTAAAGTGTCCCTATTATGGATTTTTGAAAATGACCTTTCATGCAGTGTGTAATGTAGCAGTATGTGAATGTAAACGGTCTGCAAAGTTGTAAAGCTGAAAGTGCATCATAAATAAAGTTACTGTCTCTCAAAAGAAAGAGTAGACTCTGAACCGCTGACACGAGTAGTTCCATTTCCATGAAGTTCATACGTCACAAGTTAACACATTTGCATAATGCCTGCCTATGTTCTGTGAAAACTTGAATCCCCCTCCTCAAACGCTGTAGCTCTTTCGTGTGGATAACAATGTCAAGAAGACGCTGTGCTTTGTGCTGTGACAGTAAATTCGGTTTATTTTCACTTCTAAAGGATGAGGCTGTGGAGGATCAGTGGTTAAAATTCATCTTTATTACGATACCAGCAGTATAATCACAAACATTTGCTGTGTTCCCGTCATTTCACTGACGGTCTGCTTCTCTAATCTCCTCAAGTTCAACGCGGAATTCGTAAACATCTTTGTAAGATGGTGCCCAGTTTGTTTGGACCAGCTTGCTCCTCCAAATCATAACCTACTGTATAAACATGATTAATAATTGTTGATTTATTGTTCTGTTGATTGTGCAAAATATGTAGTTTTGTGTGTTGTGTTGTACACTCAGTGCAGCTGTAGGTCTCCGGCTAACTCACGTTACAGTTCTGCTAATCACTATGGGCCCGCTATTGTCTAGAAATGTGTCAATTAATATAAAATGTCTGTCGTTCTTATTACTTGAAGTCATGATAAAGGATGGAGCAGTAAGTTGGTTAACAAACTGCAGTGATTTATCAGTACTCCAAATCTGTGTTTGGCTAAAGCATATAACTAGGGATGCACCGATATGAAAATTTTGGCCGATACCGATAACCGATTATTCTTTATTTTTGAAAGCCGATAACCGATATGTTGGCCGATAAATCTATATCCAAATTGTTATATACTTTTTGAGAGCCTGATTATAACATTATTGTTTAGGTCTTTACTACCAAGTTGTGGGTCCGATTCGCTAACATACGTGTAAAACAACTTTTTCTCCTGATTCTTTATTTTTTAGAACACAGTGGAGCACATTTCCGAAATGCGCTGTACGCAGTAGACCAATCACAACAGACTGGGTCATCTGACCAATCAGAGCAGAGTAGACTCATGAAAAGGAGGGGTTTGGAAAGATAAATCTTCGAATGAATCGCGTGAGAGTCACTGAGAAATAAGGTCAAATTAAATGCATATTATAAGAAAATGAAAGTGTTTTTTTACCTTGCATGCATGTAAACCTCTTGTTGGGGACACAAAAAACCAAATGATGAACCATAATAGGGGCACTTTATACCAACAAACATGTTCTGCTGCCTCTTTAACACAAGTTAGCTCATCAGGCTATAATGTGGAAATAGACAAACTAGGAATAAACTGACTTCAAAGCTGAAATATACAGCAAAAACACTACTAAATTTGCATCTATATTAAAATGGCCAATTTCAATAAGTTATGGCTGATGATACTAAAATGATATACTATTTAGAATAAATTATAAAATAAAACTAAATTCAATTCAATCATTTAAAATGCTACAATTTAATTTAGTCATCACAACACTACAAAATGCAGCATGAAATGCATATTAATTTTAAGATTTGCAAAAGATTAAATGTAAATGTGTATTATCAATGTTTTTAAACACTTAACTTAGCATGAGAAGACAGCAAAGATAATCTAAATGTAAAAACGGGAAATTATCACACAATTAAATATCCAATATCGCTCAACACATTAATAAATAAAAAAATAATAATGGTACTGACATATCATGCATGCCTAAAAAGCATAATAATGTGCAACAACTTTACTCTCCAACAACAGGGGTTTCCAATGCTATACCAAATGACAGAGAGTGACAGAGAGAAAGACAGCAAGAGCTAGGGAGAGAGAAACAGAGCACACATTCAGGCAGTGGTGAGATCTACAGTTCCACTGAGTGCACTGCAGACTCGAGGCAGAGCTGTTCTCTCAAATGTCTTGGAGGACAATAAGACTCAAATCACACAGCTCTACCTCCAGAGTCAGAGCTGTCTCAGCTAAAACAAAACACCACCTTCTACTAAAACTTTACAGATTTACTAACAGTAAATCACGGCCACTGATAGCACCACTTATTTGCACGCTCTACATGTATTGTTTTAGGGCCCGTTTCAATGAAGAAATTCTGCAAATCAGGTAACAGTGCAAATGTGCCCTCAAAATCTGCGCTGATGCATTTTACACAGCACAATTCACCATTTTGCACAAAAGTAAATCTGGCCTTCAAACTTGCCACCAAGTCGCCCTGAACATGCAAAATACATCCAAACACCATTCAGCCCCCATCCTGTGTGAACGCCCTGAACCCGAACTCACTTTCAATATACGTCAATCACAAACAAACCATCCCATCACTCCAGCAGCTTCAGTCAATCGGACTCTGTTCCTGGACTGTACAGCCTCAGAGTCTCCTGCAGTGCAGATGTGTGCGAGCTCTGTCAGTTTAAGCCAAAGATAAGGGAGGATTTACTGGCAGATAGAGAGTGATTGACGGAGCTCATGCAAGGTCAGCTCACCTAAATGAGGGCTTGCAGAGGAAATGTGGGTATTCTGTCCACCACATAAAAGCCTGTGTGTGAGTGTCTGTGTCTATCTGTGTCTATGCAAGCCAGTTAATTGTGTAGGTGGGATGTTCCTGCAATCTCTACATAAGCAATTATGCACACTTTTAACTATTATGTTCTCCACTGGTGATAAAAACTTTCTTTTCATGTAATATACAACAAAGGAATCAACATATGCAATTAAAAATTGTGGAAAACAAAGTAACTGCTATACTCGTAACTTTTTGAATGAGACATGTTTCACCATAATATCTGGGTTTCTTTTGAAAGCTCTACCTCTCCCACATAGTCGTCTGCACTGTGTATGACTACAGTATGTTTATGCTGCAAGTGAGTAGAGCAAATTATTGTGACCAAACTATCCCAACTTACCAATTATAATAAACAGAGCCGTTTACACCAGAGTTCCAGCAGGAAGTTGAATTAGAATTTGAAATGTTATGACAGAAAGACTGTACTGTAATTCAACACATGTAATCCATCCATCTAACTATGGATCTAACATCTATCTATCTTTTTATCTATCTGGCTGACTGGCCTATGCAAAATTTAGGTTTTTTGAAATTTCAAATGGCAATTCTGCATCCTGCCAAATTTAATTAAATTCACATTCAGGAACTGAATTTTCCATGACACACAACCCTAGCGTACACTGGAAATGGCATAATGTTAATACAGGAGTCTAGTCGTTGCACGCAAACTGTGTCAAGGAGACAAACACTCACTGAGAGCATCAGCTAGTTGACAGAGTGAAACAAAGCAAACAAAAAAACGTTACTATCATTTAAAAAATAATTACGAGATTTGCTACTTTTTTATATTAGTAGCACAATTACACTTTCCAAAGTAATAGTTCCCAACACTAATAAATTCATCATAATCTGAGCAAGGTGAAGAACAAGTTTGCAAAAAGTGAAAAAAGAAAGAGTTAAACTCATGAAGCCACAAAGTCTAGTGTTTACAAAGCCTCATGAGATTCCCCATATTGGGCTTGGCAAAGTATTCTTGAAAGACACCAAAGGCTATTGGCTTAGTCACAAAGGTCTCTTCTAATAAAGAGCATCCTTTGAAAACTCACAGGTGAATTGTAGCCAAGCAGGCAACTCTAAAATGACTGATATTCCTTACAGTCACCTGGCTTTGAAAGATGCACAAACAAAAACACAAAAACTCTGATCACCACCCTTGAGATTTAAGCCGAGCCTCATTGGCAAACTGGTCTGGAGAAACAAGCTCAGTCTGGAAAGCCTTAGGACTGTGTATAAACAGACTAAAAGGGGGGAAAAGTCTGATCTATTCTCACCCTCTCTCAAGTGAAGACAGCTGCAATTTGCACTTGAAATTAATTACCCAGCTGTGAGGACGTGATTGACGTGGCGGCAGGTTTCTGGTGACCGAGGCAGCGTGGAGAGGAGGCGTTCTCCAGAAACCAGGAGCAGCCAGCGAAGCGGTATGGACAGGAGGATAAGACCTGGCAATTTGCGTATCCTGGGACCTACAGGAAGAAGAGGATCATATCATCACCTGACTGCCAGAGAGAAGATGTGATAAGAGACTAAAGCAAACAGAAAATCAAACAGATGCTCATTGCTTCCCCTTGAAACCCTTGAATCTGGGCTGCATGCCAAGGCAAGAACCCACAAATGAAACTCAGCCTGGGATACCAAGCTCTCCGGCTTCTGAGCTTGACATGATGCTGCTGCCCAGGCCTCCTAGTTGTGCTAATCTGGCTAATGGCTAACCAGAGGAGGCTTCCTTATCAGGGGACAGCATGCTTTGTCCGCACATTCCCAACAGCCAGCCGAGCTCACACATGGCCGATGGCGGGAAAGCAAGGCAGACGGAGTGTGAATGCCAATGAGCGTCGCCGGCCAAGCAGAGATTTAATTTCTTCCTGGACGTGCTTTCGAGCTACAAACAGCTCCAGGCTGGGCCCGAGGTCTGCCACCTGCGCCGAGTTCCTCTTTAATCTCTAAAGTCTACTCGCCGCCTGACCTTTACGGGTGTTGATTGGCACAAATCC
This sequence comes from Sinocyclocheilus grahami, assembly GCF_001515645.1. Lineage (NCBI taxonomy): Eukaryota > Metazoa > Chordata > Actinopteri > Cypriniformes > Cyprinidae > Sinocyclocheilus > Sinocyclocheilus grahami. Next base: position 275,319 of record NW_015505906.1, read on the forward strand.
TATTTCGATGGTGGACAAGCGACAGAGTTTCAGGGCTACGTGAAGATGCGTCACTCACCCATGAGTCAAAGTACAAAGGTGGGCAAAAAATTCTGAAGTTCAAAACAGAGCCATAAAAGTTTAATGTGCAGCTGGCTGGTAGTAACTAGCCAAGAATGAGACCAGATATTTCAGAGCTATATACTGTATATATATTAGTGGTGTCAAAATTAGCGCGTTAACGCAGGCAATAATTTATTTTTTCAGTTGAAAGCATTAAAAATATTTAATGCAATTAACGCAATTTCAGAAAAATGTGCGATAATTTTATTTTATTTTTTTTATCGATTGACAGCACTAATATATATATATATACAGTCATGGTCAGATTTATTGGCACCCTTGGTAAATATGATCAAGGAAGGCTGTGAAAATAAATCTGCATTGTTAATCATTTTGATCTTTTATTTAAAAATAATTAACAAATATCTAACCTTTCATTGAACTACAACAATTGAAAATGGGGGGAAATATCATTATGAAATAAATGTTTTTCTCAATACACGTTGGACACAATTATTGGTACCCCTAGAAATTCTTTTGAGTAAAATATCTGTGAAGTATATTCCCATTCATATTTACACTTTTGAGCATACCAGGGGCCGGTTGCACCAGCTGGACGTACACCCGGTTGTAAGACGAGGCTGGATGTAAAATGCGCTTTAAGTCGTGCGTAGAATTTATACCCGTTGCACCATCTCGGCGTAGTGCTACGTCTGACACTAAATCTTACACCTAGTCAGAGGTAGGTGTAAAGTGAAAAGTCATGATTTGCTCGGACATTATTCGTTTTTAGGATTCATGTCTGTTAGTTAATTATTACTGCAGACGTGAACTGTAATGTTTATGGTCTTTTCGGGCAGGATAAGCGATATCAATCACGAAGCTCTGTGTAGACTATCCTACCACACTGTCGACATTGAATACAAAATATATTTCTGTAAAGCATGTAATAATTATGCCGTAAAATATTACATATGAACTGGGATTATTAAAAGAAACTGAACCATATGTTTTTTCAGCCACAGAAAGACAGCAAAACACAAAATGTCACATAGTCACAATTACCTCAGGAAAGACATTCATTGTACATAAACTTGATAGTCAGCTATAAAAAAATAACTCTAGAGAGAAGCATTGTATTACATTTATTATATTTTACTTAACCTTGATGAAATCTGTCATGGGAGTGTGCAGGGAGACTTCAGATATAAAAATGCGGACTGGTTAGGAAATGTTTACGCAATGAAATCATAGCGCAGTGATTTCACTTATATTATGTCTTGAGCAATTCAGTTCTATATTAGTAGTTGTAGCCATTGCGGCGTGAATGTCGTCTCAGCTATATCTATAACTGAGGGAGAATGTGTCGGCGTGGACGCGCATTGTCTACGCCGGGCGTAGTTGTGCCTGATCGTAGTTTCAGTTGGTGCAACAGGTGTAAATATTTATCGTAAAGCAGGACGTTGCAAAGCCCAGCGTAGGGCTTACACCCAGCGTTTTTACGTCTAGCTGGTGCAACCGGCCCCAGGGTGATTATGAACATGAAATTATCCAGCCATGGCTTCCTGTTTCACAGGAATATAAATAGGAGGGAAAACAAAGGCCAAATTCCCTTAGTCATCCATCACAATGAGAAAAAACAAATAATATATTTCTGAGGTGCAGCAAAAGATAATTCAGCTTCACAAATTAGAAAGTGACTTTAAGAAAAGAGCTAGAGCAGTGAAAATTCCCATTTCCACTATCAGGGCAATAATTAAGAATTTCCAATCAACAGAAAATGTTACAAATCTGCCTGGAAGAGGATGTGTATCTATATTGTCCTAACGCACGGTGAGGAGGAGAGTTTGAGTGGCTAAAGACGTAACTAAAAAATTTGCTTTTTAGCAACAAACACTCAAGATGGGTTTGGTGCACACAGGGATAAAAAGTACCCCATGTGTAGAATGAAATATACTGCTGTTTTTATATGTTGTGGGCCTATATTTCTGCTTGAGGTCCTGGACATCTTGTTTAGATACATGGCATCTTTGGTTCTATCAAATACCAACAGATAAAAAATCAAAAAGTGACTGACTCTGTTAGAAATCTTATAATGGGCCATGTTTGGATCTTCCAACCGGACAATAATCCAAAAACAAACCTTAAAAACAACACAACACAACACAAAAAAAAGCTTCTGCAATGGACATTCCAGTTCCCTGACCTGAACCCTATAGAAAATGAGTGTGGTGAACTGAAGAGGAGAAGTACCATCATGGAGCTGGGAATCTGAAGGGTCTGGAGAGATTCTGGATGAAGGAATTGTCTCTGATTTCTTGGCAGGTGCTCTCTAACCTCATCAGGCATTCTAGGAGAAAACTCAGAGCTGTTATTATGCCAAATGGAGGTTTCAAAAAGCATTGAATAAAAGGGTGCCGTTAATTGTGTCCAATGTGAATTAGAGAAAAACATTTATGTCGTAATGATATTTCCCCCCATTTTAAATTATTATTCTCCAATGAAAGGTTAGATTTGTGATTTTTTTTTAATGAAAGATCAAAATGATTAACAATGCAGAATTATATTTACAGCCTTCTTTGATCATATAAACCAAGGGTGCCAATAATTCTGACCATGAAGGTATATATATATATATAGTGTTGAAACAGGAAGTGAAGTAAACAGAAGAGAAAATAATGATCCACATAACAGAACATAAACCTGACAATAAGATTGTTAGGCTATTGTTAGCCTATATGTATAACAGTTCGTTCTGATCATCGAATCCGACTGGACAAGAGACTTTCTATTGATATTTCCACCTGCGCGCTTTCTAGACGCGCTGTCAGTCAGTGCAGTTACATTGTTGCGCCACAAGGTGGTGGAAAGGGACTGTCTTTGAGGGAGTCTTTAAAGGGGTCATCGGATGCAAAATTCACTTTTCAAGTTGTTTGAACATAAATGTATGTTGGAAGTGTGTGTACACATCCATCCTATAATTATAAAAATCCATCCAGTGTTTTTTTTAAATCCCTATTTTAAAATCCCCTTTCTCAAATCAGGCTGTTCTGAGATTCCTGTCAGAATGACGTAGTTCTGTACAGGCCCCTCCCACAATAGTTGATTGACAGTAGAGTTTCAGCACAGACTGGACTGGTGTCTTACCTTAGCTCCGCCCTGAGTGAGCTGTCATCAGTCCGCCATTGTGTTGACTCTGGTGCAGGGGAAGACAAGATGCCTCCGATTAAGCGATTGAGGTGCTTTATTGTTGGATGTAATAATGAATATAGCAGTCATCATTTACTCCCGACATCTGAGCTACTGAAGACACAGAGGATTAACGTTACTTTCCCTTTGAAGTGAATGCGCCACTCCCGATCAGCCTAAATGCATCTATGTTCGCTCGAATCATTCGTGATCCAGCCTCATCTACAGAAGAAGTGAGTATAAGGGGTTTTTATAAATCTTTGCAAATCACCTTTCCTAATAATGTGCTAATTAGCAAGTTTCACGATGAATGCGGCTAAAGTAAACAGTCTCTCTGAGAGCAGCTCAGAAGAGAGGGGTGGGGCCAGCAGAGCTCATTAACATTTAAAGCAACATGGACTATAATGGCTTGATAAAAACAGAGCTGATTTTGACAGGTTTAAAAAGGTGTTTTTTACACTAACACTGAGAAATTTTAACCAAAGTATGTTATAGACTTTTAATTAAGACCCTAAAAAAATCATATCAACTTGTGCAAAATGAGCATCCGAGGACCCCTTTAAACCGTTCATTCAACTACACATTCAAAAACGCTGATTCATTCAAAGAGAGACAAAATGAAACGCTGTTGAAATCATTTTAACTTTGAGCGCCACTTTAGAAGGCTCAGCTGACAAGCAATGCGTCAATGCTAAGACAGAGATTTAGCTTTTCTTGGACATGACAGCCTATCTTCACAAATATATATGACTCGGCCTGAAGTACAGACACAAATAATCGCACATGCTCAGTTGATCTCTCTCTCATTCGCTGTCTGTTTAGGCTTGTTAAGTTCAAATCTATGGAGCCTCTATACAAATCTGCATGGTACACATTATGTTATCATTGCAAACTTATTTAATATTCAGCATGCACCTTACGCCTGCGGTTTGCTCGTCAGTAGCGATATAGCGATATTGCGGTTATCGCGACAGCCCTAGTAGCAGCCATTCATAATTTACATTATAGTTTCTGCTGAGAGTAAAAGTCTCTCTCTGTTTTTCCAATGTCCCTGTTCCAAGTCATGCACACAAGGCTGTGGTGTCACTTAGTTGTGTATGAGTGAACTGATATGTGTAGGGGCTCTAGAAACACAGACCAAATGAAAGCACGAAGAAAAGTTCCTGAGTTATTTCTCTCTTTTGACTGACAAGTAACAAGAAACCATTCATTTTAATATCTAAAAGAGAAAAAAATCTATGCTTTTATGTCTGTTTAACAACACAGTTGATTTCTTGTACGTTTTCTAATAAACAATTGAATCTGTCCTGTGATTTGCACTGTGGTATAACTGAGACTGCAGCACTTAAAGTTAAAAAAATTCAATTTGCATCACTATTTAAGCATGCTCATGTTGTTGCAAACCTAAATTACTTTTTTCTGTGGAACATAAAAAAATACTTTTTTTTTTTTGCCATAAAATGTTTCAAAACACTCTAATTTCAGCTGGATAAAAGCAAAAACAGTGGAGACGAACGGGACACTTTTGAGTCCTTAAGTCATCATAATTCAAGAATTTCGCACTATTTAACAGATTCAGATTTTCACCAAAAAACAACAATGGACCTCCACTATTCCCAAAAACAACACTGGACCCCATTCTTCAAAATATCTTCGGGATATCTTCACGGGAAAAAATCTTCATCTCTAGGAAGAAATGAAGGCATCCGAGTTTGGAACTACATTACACTACACTATTCCTTTAAAGATACCACAAAATTCCACAAAATTCTTGAGGCAGGATAATTTAAAAAGTGTCATTTTCGCCTCCGCTCCATCCTTGAGCATTCAGCCGGCTGAATCAAGAGCATTTTAAAGCCCATCTGCGCATTCTCACCAACAAGAAGTCTCGGGTGGCTTGGAAGTGAAACTTGGAGAAGGTAGAAGAGATGGAGACCGTATGACTGAAAGCAAATAACTACAGTGAAAAACACTCAGGCTGTGTACCACCCTGCACCAAACTGTGCTACAAAGGACCAACAGCATTTAGTCACAAACTACACAAACAGAGCGCTTGTCACTTTAAGTAGGGCACCATGCAGAAGTGCATTTACCACACAAGCTAATCCATCATTCACCATGTTAGCTCCTCTGTCATTCCCTTTGTGCCCTGATAATGTCGCATTTTGTCGCTAGGAATTGGGAGCGTTCATTCAGATAAACTTTAACATGGCTTTAGGAGCATGAAATGCTTTTTGATGGTGGGTCAAATCAAATCAGCTTTATTTACAGTGGAGATTGTCACAAACTGGGTTTTACAGGGAGCCAAGATTATACTCTTCAAATTGAATGCTAAAGGGGGGAAAAAAACTTGGGAAGTGCTAAGCTAATTTTGATCCGGTCACCTTAGTTGAATAAGTAATCAAAAGGTTGTTACTTATAGGTGACATACGACTTCGCCCTGAACGGATCAAATGTATGTCACTCTATTTGCAGATAATAGGGTATATAGACCCTTGCAGAGGGTAATGTAATTAAAGAACCACCCAGTAAGAACACGTAATGTGCTCTCCCATCAGCCAGCCACTGAGAGAAACACAGATAGGCTAGAGTGTGCATTTATGTCAGTGAAAGAGACATACAGAAACGGAAAAATAAAAAACGGAGGCAGTTAGAGAGGAAGAGAGTGGTAGGTTGGTGGAACAGGCAGTGCAGCTCGAAAAGTGCCTCCTGACACTCTCACTTACACAAAGCCGCGTCAGCGTCCCCAAGGTTACCATCTGCCTCGCAGCTCTCCACGATCCACACTTAATCACCGCACAACCTCTTAGACACTAATTTCCTGTCTTTGTCAGAGGAGGCTGCTCCTAACAGAGGGGAATTTTCAAAGTGCTGATGCACACAATGGACGCCGTAGTCAACAAACCTGAGTCTTCCCGTTCACTCCGCAGTCTCACTAGTTCCAAGGAGCTTCATTTCAACTAGCCACCGGCATATTGGCATCAATTCATCAAAAGCATAAGCAGCTAATGAATTGAAACATGTTGGATATGAGAGCAGATAGAATGGATTTGGATAGTATAGCGCAGAGGTCCTGTACTGTTTTTGTTTAAGACGGTGCCGTTAATATGTACTATTGCAGCATTTTACATTATAAACTTGGAGTGAATGACATTTCGCAAAATGTCTAAGCTATTTATGGTGCCAAAAGTGTATTTTTCTGAATCAGTCTTATGCCTAAGGTCTCTGAAAATAATGGTGGAGGCAAGTTATTTCTTTGTTATCAGTTTCCAGAGAAAATAAAATATGTGCATATTTAGCACCGTGAGACCTCTGCAGTCAAGCTAGCTGCCTCAGTACTGCTACACAACAACAGACAACCCACAATACTTTGTGTTCACACCAGTGTTCCAAGATTTGAACAAAACAAAAGTATATACATTCAGTACTGCTGCATTTTCATACACCAATCATTACATACATGTTCTCAAATATATGTTTTAATGCAAAGTTTCCACATAAAACTAAAAAGGCCCTCATTACCCATCTCACACAAGCTGAAAGAGAATGGCCTGTTAACCCCAAGGCATTTTATTGGCTCAGCTACACTCAAACCCACCTTCACAATTAGGTCTTCAAGACCTCCACCACTGCATCCCCACAATGCACAAAGTGTATAATTCATCTTTTGCACTCAGAAATGGAGCCTCACCAGAGGAGGTTAAGTAAGTAGAGGAGCCTGAGGTGTGACCACCTCCTCAACTTATGCACACTTTTCCCGCAGTCTGGAACCATCTTGGCAGGATACAGATTTACACCGAGCTCCAGTGTACCCAGGCGGCTACGCTACACTGCACGCACAAAGAGAAAAACATGAAAAACTCAGCCGAGCCAGGTAATGAAAGATTATATGAAAGATTAGAGGACTAGCTTTATCATCTCAGATTTGCTCAACCTTTACAAGCTCTGATGTCTCCATAACTATATTAGAGAGGATAATGGTACGATAGGCCATCATCTCAATCATCGACACCAAACGGAGCAAAGCAGAGGACAATAATCAATCCGGTCACATTGATATCCCCCATCTGAAAGCTATGAAACTCAATTGTGAATGTTTATGAGCTTTAAAGTATAATTATGATGCTGCTTATTGAACCTGAAGATGTTACATCTTGGAATCCGATTACCACAAACATGGGTGTTTAATATGATTTCAACAGCATTAAAAAGTGCCTTGGTGACACCAATGACGCAAACATTTCATTTAATTGTCGTCGTTTTACAATAAAATTAAAGTGTCTTAAAACAGTATGCACTACAGATCCTTGTGCAATTTCATATGCATCAAACTTAATTTGAATATTCAAGGAATGGTGCACCGTCACTTCATCTGCATATTTTAGCCATGTGCCAATTGTACATTCCGAGTCAAAAATATTATAGCATAACTGCAAGTGCTTCCAAGTTCCCCCATTACGTAGAGGCACATCTCAGAGCTGTACATTTCCTCACATCTCACCGAAGAAAGAGCCCATCAACAACGTTCCAGCAGGAAAAAAACAGCTTTTATTGGTCTCAGTCCCTCTGTGGATTTGATCTGTGATGGTCTTGATGGAACAGTGAGGCTGATGGCCACTACTTTCCACATCCAAACTCATGCTGCCAATAGATATGGGGAGGATGATGCACTTCAATGTGTACACAGCCCCATTATCAGGCCTGTAATCACACTTTCTTTTTCCCTAATGGAGTTTTGGTCGACTCTGTGAGATTGTTCTTTCTTTCAGGTCGATGGGAATACATCATGCTCATATTATCTGTGATATTGATCTAGGACTAGTCAATAATGCCTTTTGGGAGATAAACAACAAACCATACCAACATGTGGGAAACTGATATGTTTCTTAAAAGGGGAGACTCTAGGAGGGAAGCCATGGCCAAATACTTTAATAAATAATTAAATGCAAACATAACCCAACAGTGAGTTTGTATGGATAAACCATAAAAAGTGCATCTTAAAGGTGCTGTATGTATAGGATTGACACCGAGTGGTTGAACTAGGTATTGCAGTCCAAATTCAAAATATTGCAGAGGGTTTTTTTTCACCCGGCCCCTCCTCCACAGACTTGACACACACGCAGGTTACCAGATTGACTACACTAACAGGGACGAGCGCACATGATGATGAATGAAATGAAATACGCTGTGTTTTCCACCAACTGGCAACCCAGGGTGCCCGAAATACAATTGGGTAAACTGGCAGTGGGCGGGTTTCACAAACCAAAACAGAGACCGACGTTCCGGCCCGGAACGCACATTTTCAAAGGAGAATAACTGACTGTAGCATTGTTTTTCAAATAAACAAGTATGTTAACTTAGCATGTTTCTTAAATATCTGCAAACATATTAAGGTATTTTTATGCTTTAGTAGAGTCAAAAACTTACATACTGCACCTTTAAGCATCAGCTGAATTACACTCAGATGACTTCCATATAAACAGGAAAGCTCTCCAATAAAAATCAAGTCAAGGTATTGTATAATCAAAGTTATTACATTATATATTACATCTTGTTTAGCAAATATGTACAGTATCTTATACTACACATGAAATTATCTGCTTGAGCGCTATATAGCTATGTTTAAGAAGCCATAAATCATCTATGTTTAGAGTGTTTTTTGCTAGAAAGGAAGTTCAGGGGTACAGTTGGTCTGTCCTCATCCATCTGGAAGCTTTGGACCATATGACAGCACACATGACCCAGCTTCTCTCATGATGAGCAAAACTGAATTCATTACTCATACACGCATATACCAGCAAGTCAAAGGTAAGATAAAAGAAAAAGTATTTCAATAACATATCTCAAGACATGTAATACTTTCAAAGTAATAGGAGAGGAGCAGAGGGTCTATACTTATGCTTATTATTCTTATTATCTCTCGAATACTTGATTCTGATGGGTCAATCGCTGCATTCTGATATTAAATCACCAGACTCCTCCACTTTGCAGATCACCCTGTTGGGTTTATATTGAAATACTGACTGGATGACTGTGCATACCACCTTATTCAATACTGCTGAAAAATCATTTTCAAGAAACGGTTTCATTTTTTTTTCTGAAAATCTCTTGCCTGAACTTTCAAGAAATCATATTTTTCCACCTCAGGCAAAATAATGGCAGAGCTGTAAACGCTGTAGTGTTGCTTTCGTCAACGAAAATTATGACTAAATATCGTCGTCAACGAACCATTATTACGTGACGAAAACGAGACAAGACGCAACGTAAATGCTGGTCATGTGATGATGACTATAATTAAATGTATAATGCAATATTGTTGACGAATAAAAACGAGACTAAATGTGGTTTACAAAATAAAAACTATGCTAAAATGTCTCTTCATTTTCGTTGACCAAAACGAGATGAAACTAAATGTTATAACGTTATTTCGTCTCGTTTAGTGGCGTTATTATTATTATTTTGCAGTATTTCTGTTTCCTGTGTCTCACTTCAGGGGCTGCATCAGGTCGCACTGCGCAGACGCAGGCGACGTCACTTCCTCAAGCACCACTCGCGGCATTATTTAGAAGACGACAACAAACAAAGTTAAGTCTGACACAGAGAAAGGGACCGATGGCCGGCCAGCCGGGTTTCGTCTTTGGGAGAAAAAGAAGAAATGACATTTGGAAAAACTTTCATTACATAGAAGTGGAAAAGAAAATGGAATGTGTTGTGGAAAAAGATGGGGAGAAATGCGGCCACAAAATCACAGGAAAAACACCACGAACCATAAGAGACATCTCAAGGCATTCCATAATGAAATTGAGGTAAGTCAAGACATTAACGTAATGTTACTTTCTATTTTAGAAAGCTCATGAGGCTGTGGTTAATGCGTCTCATTTTAACGTTAGCTTTAAACGTTAGCCACTGGAGCTGAAAACGACTGAGACAAACGTGTGTGACTAGCGTGTGTGTGTATATTTGTTTGTGAGAGAGTGTAAAGTGGGTTAACGTGTGTGTGTGTGTGTGTATTTGTTTGTGTGAGAGAGTGTAAAGTGGGTTCTTAGACTAAAATACAATTTTCATTGACTAAAACTAGACGAAAATAGTCATGGATAATTCTGGCTAAAATGAGACTAAAATGCTCAGACTTTTGGTTGACTGAAACTTGACTAGACTAAAAAGAGTATGAACTCTTAAATAAAACTAATAAAAACTAAAATGACAGCTTCACACAAAGACTAGACTAAAACTAAAATTAAAACAGGCCGCCAAAAACAACACTAACTAGTAGGCTAGCTTGTGGTGTACCTTGAAATGAAACACATTTCAATTTAACAAAAATACTTGTAATCGATTAAATTTCTTTTACAAAACATTGTTTTGTGCCAAACTTGCCACATTCAAAATGTTTCAGGGTTGAAGTTTGAAAAAAAATAAACTAATCTATCAAACCTTTGAAGCAGAATATCACGTTAGGCTTGGGAGTCACTATATGTCAGGCTTTTAGCTCTGACGCATTAGTGAGATGAGTTATGGAGAAAAAGGTCATTAACATTCACAAATCTAACACCATATATATTAAAACAGTGTTCTTTATCAGTTTCCATGGTGAGTCCGTGATAATTTCCCACAGTGGACATTAATGAAAACTAGTTCATTCTTTGTCATGGCTTTAAAAAAAGATCTGTTTGCAGTCTCTCACATATCCATTTATTATGGTGGAATAAATTAGGAATAAGATGAATCAGAATCTCAGTAGTCATCATGGCTACATCCCACCATTCGACAACAACAAAGAGACTCCAGCAGTACCTTAAAAAACCTTAATATTTTCCTTGTAACCAATTAGACTGTGCAAACAAGCTTTTCAATGTTTTTCGATCTAACTACACAAATAATGTCTCTCTCCCGTAAGTCTATTCTCACTCATGTCAGCATAGGCACAACTGTAAACAAAACACATGCAACTTATGAACTGTTGCTTCATTGGATCAAGGTAACATCACCTATTTATCAATGGATCCTCTGCACTGAATGGGTGCCGTCAGAATTAGAGTCCAAACAGCTGACAAAAACATTGCAATAAATATTGACATGTCTCCAGTCCATTAATTAACATCTTGTGAAGTGAAAAGCTGCATGCTGTAATAAACAAATCCATCATTAGGATGTTTAAACTTTAAATCATCATTTCTGGCCAAAATACGAGAACAATCCATAATAATGCTTCCTACAGTGAAAACGTCTCAACTAAAATCCACCAACATATTTGTTTAGAACTGGTTTGAAATGTTTTTGCTTGTAAACAGTTCTGGATCTGTTAATATTTTTCTCCTGATTCAGATGAGACGACATTTTCACTGGAGAAAGCAATAATATGGATAAAGGACTCGTATTTTAGTCGGAAGCAACAGTTTGAAGTTAAAAATGTCTAAATTATAGATTTATTACAAACACACAGCCTTTTCCTTCACATGGATGGCCTGAGGGTGAGTACATTTTCAGCATTTGTTTATCTGGGTGTGCTATTTCTTTAAAATAACAATTCACAACAAAAATGTACATTCTGTGATCATTTACTCACTGTCATGTCACAAACCAACATGCTGTTTGTTATTTCATCTGTGAGATACAACAGGAGACGTTTGGAAGAATCTTCACACAGCTCTTTGCCACATAATGGTATTTGTACTATAGTATATGCATTGTATGTTTATGCCACTTTGATGACAATCAGAACTGCTGTTTTATGGGGGAAAACCCCTCAGAAGAATATTTAAAATTTCCAATAAATAAATAAATAAAAATAAGTGTACAAGTTTACAACAACATGAGAGTGAGTCAACAATATCAATATCAATATATGCTGGGTGAACTATTCCTTGATTAATGATATTTAGAGCTGGATGGGATTCATTTTGAACAATACAATTCAAAGGTTAAAAACAAGAAAGCTAATTCAATCTAGGTATTGATTTTAAGACACAACCCTACAAAGTAACAGAACAGAGGAACAGAGACTCTCTGTAGTTGTTGACATTCAACATCTGATATTGGATCCGAGATACAGAATCATTTATTCTGATTCCTGCAAGAGTGCGTAAAAGAAAGATGCCTTGATGACACCTCAAAGGAGAGCAAAGGAAGAAAAAAAACCTTTCATATCATCAATAGAACTGCACCAAAGAAAGATGATGATGTGATCAAACATCAGGCAAAAGCCAGAGGAGAAATCATCTCATTCGAGCCTCTGATTTCAGTAGTGGTTATAGATGTAAAGCATGTGATCAGAGATAGGAGAAGTAGTGCACTCCAAACACTATTTTTTCCCCCAAAGTTCTGGCAACTAAGGGAGTACTTTTGTACTTTCACAAGTGCCCAGTCATCAGTCTCCCAAAGAGCACAAGGTTGGCAGGGTTTTCCGACCTGTCACCTGCTAAGACCTCGACTCCATGTCCACTCGACATCCATTTGTCTAAAGCCTCTCAGCCTGACAAACTCTGAACCTGCTCCTACAATTGCCTTACATACAATCCCAAACTCTTCCAAGCCATATGGCTGCAGTCAGTAACACTGATGTATGTAGGGTTCAAGCACACATTAAATTGATTAAAAGTGACAATATTTCTATTTTAAATAAATGCTGTTCTTTTAAACATTCTATTCATCAAAGAACCCTGACAAAATGTATCTTTGTTTGCAGAAAAATATATATTTTAGAAAAATATTATATATATAGACATACATACATACACACACACACACATATATATACACATAATTTCTACTCAAATATTGCTATGTTAATTATGGGCTCTGTATTCTTGTGCATTTGGAATTTGATATCAGTGCCTGACAACATAAAAATAACTAAAAATGCTGCAGAAGTGGAGCGAAACAAATCATAAATTTTACAGCTACAAACATTTCATTAATTAATTCAGCTTCTAATTAAACAGACAGAAATGAAAAGTGAACCTCTGTCTATAGGTACAGTCTTTGATGCACTTGATGCAGCACTTTACATAGTGCTGAAATTTTTCACTTCAAAGACTTCTCTTATAAATGGGTTGTTAAATAGACAAATAACACGTAAGCCCTTTTCAGAGTCTGAAGCCCCTAAAGATTCAAATCAATAGGCTTTTTCATTGAAGAAAACACTTTGCTTTTGAGTCAAAGCTGGTGCAAACGCACGCCCCTTAGCCACACATATCTAGGAAGAATGTAACTTTTCCACCTCCAATCTCACAGTCCACACAGCAAGTTTCACACATATGCGCTTTGCCATGTGCCGATAAAACACTTTAACACCCAAACCACAAACAATGCCTGAAGAAGAGGAAGAATACCACTTGTCTGAGCCAGTTCCTCTGTCTCCCTCCTCAACCCCAGTAAAACAACAAGAAGAACAAGCAGAGGCTCTCTCTCTCTCTCTCATTGTAGCATTTTCCACCGAACAGTTCAAATGGCTTGGTTCAGATGACCCCATTATGAGCACTGTATTTAGAGACTCAAATTAATACGAACAGTATGCCAAGTGAAAACAGTAATTGACTCTATTTGAACATGTAAGGTGCATAATCATCTTCAGTAAACAGAAAACAGAGAAGCTGAAATGTGCAGCACGATAAATTCCTTGTGTGTGTGTGTAAACATACTAGATAATAAAGCTCTCTTTGACTTCTGACTCTGAAATCATTCCAACTGCAGGCCGTTCGTTCAAAACAACATCCCACCGCCTCAGGCCTTCATCTGTCTCTACTGCTCTGAGCCTTTATTGACAAATAAAGTGACACGGCTCAGAGTGTTTCAGCATTTAGAACTTAATGTGAGGGAAAATTAAATGGATTACTCAGTCAAGGTTTGTGTAAATCACATCATGCTTCCGCCTCATTGAAGTTCCTCAACTCTGTAAGGGGAGGAGACAACCTCTAATGAAGACTTTCTTATGGATGCAATACACTACTGGATATCTCTGTCAACACGAGAAGCGAAGCAGAACGTAAACTGCAATCGCATGGCGGCAGACCTCCTACCCTGAAGTCCAACGCGGGAGCTGTAGGAGAGGGCATTCAATTATGAAGTAGATCTGTCTCCAGGGCAGCTGCATGATGCACTACTGTGCGCCATCTTTCCACCCAATGCCTCATTTGGAGACACAGAGACTGAATGGCTTGAGAACAACCGCTTCTGCACAAACATCCTTCCGTTTGTTTATCTAATCTATTTTAAACATAGTCATGGGTTATATAATCTGTCATTAAATTACCATTATAGACCTTTACATCTCTGCATGGAGCCTATTTGTACGCTACCATTTTGCACATTTATTTACTGTCAACTTTCTGCTCTTTTTATTATTATGTTATGTTCATATATACTGTATATATATATATATATATATATATATATATATGCACTTTTTCATCAAACTAAAAAAAGGTGGCATCGAGCTGGAGTTATCATTTGTTAACTAAAACCATTAAAAACCTTTTTTTTTTTTTAAATAAATGTTTTTCAACAAAGTACTAAAATAACTGAAATAGAAAATATATATTTATGTATCTTTGAAATTCTATTATATTTTTATTAATATTTCAAACCAGTTTTTATTTTTATATTTTCCATTTTCAATGGAATAAAATTAATTTAATAATTTTTAGTAGTTTGTGTTTTATTGTCTATATAGTTTTTATTATTTTTTTATTTCACTTTTAGTTATTGTAGTGCATGAAGTTAAACTAAACTAACTAGCTAAAATATATTTTTTATATTTTATTTTAACGTTTGTTTTATTTCAAGTAATGTTTTTTTATGGTTTTAATTTTAGTTTCAGGTTTAGTTTTAGTTAACTATTAGAACCCTGAAAGTAGTAAATAAATAAAAATTAATAAAAACTATATAGACCTGTTAAAAAATAAATAAAGAAATCAAAATACAATACAATTACTAACAT
This sequence comes from Sinocyclocheilus grahami, assembly GCF_001515645.1. Lineage (NCBI taxonomy): Eukaryota > Metazoa > Chordata > Actinopteri > Cypriniformes > Cyprinidae > Sinocyclocheilus > Sinocyclocheilus grahami. Next base: position 290,488 of record NW_015505906.1, read on the forward strand.
TTAACTTAATTTAAAATTAAAACAGAAACTATGAAAAATAATGCATTTTGGGATACAGTACTCCATTTAGTGTGCTGTTGCATAATGCACATTTTGCTAACATTTGCATACTAGTATTCATATTTTTTATATATATATATATACACACACACACACACACACACACACACACACCCATTCAAAAGTTTGGGATCAGAACTATTTTTAATGTTTTTTACAGGAGTTTCTCATGCTCATCAAGGCTGCATTTATTTGATCAAAAATACAGGACAAAAATAATATTGTGAAGTAGTATTATGATGTAAAATAACGTTTCTAATCTAATTTATTCCTGTGATGCAAAGCTGAATTTTCAACATCATTACTCCAGTCTTCAGTGTCACATGATCCTTCAGAAATCATTATAATATGCTGATTTATTATCAGTGCTGGAAACTGTTGTGCTGCTTAATATTTTTTTTAGAACCTGTGATACTTTTTTTCAGGATTCTTTGATGAATAAAAAGTTAAAAAGAAGAGCATTTATTTAAAATAGAAATTGTTTCTAACAATATACACTGCCGTTGAAAAGTTTGGGGTCAGTACATTTTTTTAATTCGTTCTTTTTTTGGAAGAAATTAAAACTTTTATTCAGCGAGGATGTGTTAAATTGTTAAGAAGTGATAGCAAAGATTTATATTGTTAGAAAATATTTATATTTTGAATAAATGCTGTTCTTTTTAACTTTTTATTCATCAAAGAATCCTGAAAAAATATCACAGTTTCCAAAAAAATATTTGGCAGCACAGCTGTTGCCAACATTGATAATTCTAATAATAAATCAGCATAATAGAATGATTTCTTAAGGATCATGTGACACTTTATACTGGAGTAATGGCTGATTGAAATTCAGCTTTGCATCACAAAAATAAATTATATTTTAAAGGATATTAAAATAGAAACCATTATTTTACATTGTAATAACATTTTGCAAGATTGTGTTTTTTTTCTGTATTTTTGATCAAATAAATGCAGCCTTGATGAGCATAAGAGACTTCTTTAAAAAACATTACAAGTTTTACTGATCCCAAACTTTTGACCAGTACTGTATACATATAGCCTTATATCTGCTATTTGCCATATATTGAAAAAAATATTTAATAGTTTAAAAGAAATATATAGGCCATTAAGAAATTTTAAATATTAAAAATATATTACATATTTTAAAATATAATATAATATATAAAATATAATACATTTATATAAATATAGCTAATTAATGCAATATATAATGTAATATATAATGTAATGTGTTACCATTCAAAAGTTTGGGGTAAGATTTTATTTTATTTATTTGTTGAAAAATCAAATTACATTATATATATATTTTTATTTTTTAATAATCATGAGGGGGGGGGGGAAATAATTTTCCACAAAAATATTAAGCAGCACAACTGATTTCAACATTGATAACAATAAGAAATGCTTATAGAGCACCAAATCATCACATTAGAATGATTTCTGAAGGACCATATGACACTGAAGACTGGAGTAATGGCTGCTGAAAATTCAGCTTTCCTATGACGGGAATAAATGAAATGTATAAATATATTAATATATAAAACATATGTAACGTAAACCAATACATATAAAAACAAATATTTTTCCTCCTCTCAAAGGGAAAAGGGCAGTCATCACAGTCATGTGGGAACCACAAGCTCAATCGTGCTGAAACCATCCATCCGGCACATTAGCCCGTCTCCCACTCACAGACTCATCTGTAGTTCCGTCTCATTCAGTCCGACACCCACGGCTGCAGCCACCCTTATGTGCTGAAAACTGACATTCAGACACACATTTCCATTGGCCGTTTAACTGAAAGAGCTTTCAAGGTCAAGCTAACTCTTCCATTTATGCCAAAATATAGGGTCAGCGGTTCTCTTCGCTGGGGATTTTAGTAAATAATATTTCAAAGATTTCAAATGTGTCGATTAGCAGTTGTATCATATTAAGCACAAGCCCAGCTGGCCATTTCTTTTCTATTTTTGTAAATTGCAAGTGGTCCAGACAGTGATTTTACTCTGTAATTTCACTTTAGATGTGATTTTTTTTTTCTATAGATGAGTGACTTAGCGCATCCAGTGACAATGATGACAGGCCATTAGCCGCTGGAGTGTTGCCCTAATAGTTTTTGATGGAGTGGACAAGGCTCATGAATTTTCTGATTGAGTCGAGGGTGTGCAGGTCAAGTGTGAGTGCCGCCCATGTGAGGCGGTCTGTGCATCATTCCGCTTTATAGAGACAGACAGTTAGTCTGCAGAGCAAAGAGGAATACAAGAGCACATCACACAGGCATCCTTTCAAATAGCCTGTTTTCACAGCAAGGGGGCATTGAGTGCACTGCCTACAGAGTAAAAGACAACATGGTGTGAAGGAACATGGGAAGCCTGAATAATCACAAGGGCAGCTTGTCCTTTAAAGAGCGATCATCAGATATTCAAAGAACAGAAACTTATTTTCTGACATGCTAAGTGCATCAAAATGTGAATAATGCTTTTTTTAATGCAAAGCGAGGGCAATTACAGAATCAAAGTATTCAATTCTTTCACCTCAAAAAAATAGATGAAATATGTAAAGTGAACAATTTTTTTAACGGAAAATGCAGTTACTACAACACTGTTACCATAATCTTGGTCATGTGTAAATACTGTTTAAAATGCTGCTATGTGTGATTTTAAAATTGTCTAACAATAACGATTATAGAAACACTCAAATTAAACGGACAAAAAAAAAAAAAAGGACACAGCTTTACATTTCTGTCATTTAAATTAGTCAATAGTTTTAGTTTTAGTTATATTATTATAAAATTATGTCTTGTTGGATCACAGTCATTTCTAATCAATCAATACAATAAATAAAAACAAAAATCATGAATCAATGTATTGGCCTGTTCATTGACAACCGTACTGCTGACAGGTTTGATTCTTGAATGGCACTATTGTTCATGCATCCAAATAGCCACCAACTGTATTCTGCCGCCTTATGAACGCAGGATATGTTCCTGGAAATACACTACAGGACAAAATTTTGAAATAATTAAGATTTTTTTAATGTTTTTGAAAGTCTCTTATGCTCAAGGCTGCATTTATTTGATTAAAATACAGTAAAAACAGCAAAACTGTGAAATATTTTAACAATTCAAAGTAACTGTTTACTATATTAATATAGTTTAAAATGTAATTTATTCCCGTGATGCGAAGCTGAATTTTCAGCACCCGTAACTCCAGTGTCACATGATCCTTCAGAATCATTCTAATATGCTGATTTGGTGCTCAAGAAACATTTCTTCTTATTATCAATGCTGAAAACAGTTTTCGCTGCTTAATATTTCTGTGGAAACCAAGATACACTACCACTGAATAGCTTGGGGTAAGGAAGTGTTGTTGTTTTTTTATTATAAATAAATAAAAATGTAAAGTTTCAACTCATCAACGAATCCTTAAAAATGCACCTCAGTCGGTATTAAGCATCAAAAACTTTTGATAATGTTTTCAACAATGATGATAATAAGAACCATTTTTTATAACTGAGCACCAAATCAGCATATTAGAATGATTACTGAAGGATCTTGTGACACTGAAGACTGAAATAATGCATACCTTGTGATATACCACAAATGTCCAAAGCTGCTACCTTTTTAAAAAGCTATTTAATTTTTAAGGAGCCATTAGGAGCAATGCATTCTGACTGTTATACTACTGAGTTTTTCTTTCTCTTTCTAAAATCTCTTCTCTGGAGCTGGAGAATAAGAGCCACAAAGGCAATTACAGAACAACTCTGGCAGCTGGAATGTCTCATCTTACTTTCCACCCTTACATATTACAGCGTAATTAATTAATAGCAATCATCGTTTCCCAATCTGCAGTAAATGGATTTCAGTCATAATGTCACTTTCTGAGGACAGACGGTGATAACTTTGCCATTCTTAATCATAAATCCAATTTAAGATTGCTAAGGAATGGCATCCATATTTGATGAAAGCCTATATCTCAAATCAAAGACCAATAAAGCCTGTAAAATCATTTACAGTAGATCACAGGAAATGAGTGAAGGGGTCTTCCTCCAGTCACCACCAGACACACTCTCAAAGGCTGTCTCTCTCGCTCACAAATCTGTCAACTGCCTGTTGCATTTAAAAACGGAGCCGCAGACTTCTTTTAACTTAAGGCAAGAGCAAAAAGAGAGTGGATACAAAGTGTTCCTGTAAGCAAAAGAACGAGAAAGGGGAAAACATATTTGCAACATTTCCATGCAGCTAGAGGAATCTTAAAAGCATGCTGTGGTGTTGTCAGGGCCAATGCAGAAACTTCTGCCCACTCTATTAAAACCCCACCAACATTTCCTCCCTACATTAATTTCACTGCACTCAGAAAAAGGTTTTGGGGATGAGAAACGGAGGCAGAGCGGGGACAAATTGCTTTGGTGTTGCAGAGAGCACTCCCCCTGGAAAGAGAAGCACAGGAGACGCCTTCTCTAATTAAAATACTTCCTTGTATTTAAAATGATGAGGTGTAATTAAAACCATTTAAAATGTTCTATTTTTGCCTCGAAATGCCAAAAAAGTGCTGAATAAAATTTCCTCAAGAAGAACTGCAAAGAGAAAGGAGTAGCTTAAATGGATTCAGTGCTGGATTCGATACAAGTTAAGCTCAGTCGGCAGCATTTGTGGCATAATGTTGATTACCACAAAACATAATTGCCTTGTTCTTCAATTTTTAAATAAATAAGTATATACATTACACTTACAATAGAAGTAAACAGGCCTATTTTTCAGTCAAAACAGAAATGTGAAGCTTACTTTATATAAAACAACTTATATTCCTTTAGGAGATGCCATCACAACGGTGTGCAGGATTATTCCTCAAGAGCGCGTCATTCAGCATTCAGCATACTAATGCACACGCAACACTTCCATCTATCATTTTCCTTCACTCTTCATATGCATCCAATTTATGGCCCTTTTCGATCTCATTTCCAGCACTATGCACTTATCACCCACATGCAGAGGGAGTGCCTTACTCTCTAACCTCATTCATTGATCAAAAAGCAACACCTGCTCCAAAGCCTTCAGGACCACAGTACACCTCAAAGGTATGATGCACATGAGCAGACACAGTATTTCTGGCAGGTTACTGAAAAAATATATATATTTCCTGTCACTGTAGTTTATCTTTCAACTAAAATGAATGAAGCCTTCTCACTTTGTCTGATTTCTTCAGGCTGGGTGAAGTGGATGACTGTGACACTGTTTTCCCCCCAATTTCTTCTGAATAATGAGCTCTACCTTTCTGAAAGCAAAATTACAGGGTATTATTTTATTTATTTTTTGCCTAGTACTCTTGGGCTGAGTGATGACTCCTCAAAAAAATGATCCTGTAAAATAAATTATATTTTTCCTTTTGCTTTGTGCTCTCAGTATTGATTAGTATTGCACTGGTAAACTGCATTATGGAGGTCATGGCCAATATATCAGCTATAGTTTAAAGCTTTATAAACTTATTAAAAGATAATATGTGAATTGCTTTTTCAAGCCTTTCAACCTCCTTCTGTTAAAATAAAACTTGCAAAGCCGCTTTTTCACCAAAAGAGAAAGCACATTCAACACCTTGAAGACCTTTAAATACTGTAATTTTCTATTAAAATGGAAAAATAAAAACTTATTTAAAAGAACTATTTTATTAAATTGGTCAGTCTGACTGACTCTAGATGTTCCTCCTTCAGAGCTATTAAAAATACACAATGCATGCTCATGTGTGACTGCAAAATTGAATTTTACAGAAACTGAAAATTTTATAAAATTCTATTACTGTAATGTAATGACTTATTGCTTTAACAAACCACCACTGCCTTCACTGGTGTATGACCAAACCAGATTACCCCGAGTAAAACAAAATCTTTTAGGATATGAGGCCACTGCAATTAACATTTGCATTATTTATCAAGGCCTCGCATCAAAAGGCACAGCGTTTTTGTCTTAATTTGACAGTAAAATAGATGTATATGATATGCCATTACAAGTATATGCTGTTTAATGGACTCTTAAATGCTGGCAAGCACAGAGCATCTTAATAAACCCATTTGTCAGAGAACACCGATGAGGATGCTTTGTTTAGATCAATAGTATCCAATGACCATGTCTCTGAGTGCTGAGTTAAAGGAATGTTCCAGGTTCAATATAATTGACAGCATTCAATGCACAATAACAATTACCACGGAAAATACTTTCGACTTTTCTCTTGCTCTTTTGAAAAGCAAATTCCACTATTACAGTGAGGGACTTTTAAATGGAAGGCAGCAGGCTGAACTGTGAAGCTCATACTTTGCCTAAAGTACTTACATTTATTCCTCAGTCTAAAAAATTTATAGTATTTGATTGTAAATGTACTTTTGTGTCAGTTAAAGACCAGTTTACCAGGTTTGTAAGCTTTACCAGCAATATATCATCATGCGAAGATTTCATGAGAAAACTGTGGATATTCTAGCAAACTAGTCTCATGTTAACAAGAATAATATTTAAGTTTTACGACCACAGTTAAAAAATATATATGGTGCAAAACAAAATTATCTTCTATGGTAATTGATCATATGAAATGCTATGGACTGAAGTTAACTTGCACTGAACAATGGACATTTCTTTAAGATGTTGCATCAATAATATAATGTAATGTCAAAATTTGTTGTTATGATTATCCATGACATTGGACAATTTCTACAGCATTTGCTGATCTATGTTAAATTATATAAAATAAAATAAAATAATAATAATAATTGCTACTCCATAACACTAACCCTCACCCATAATACAATGTTATCTACCACTAAAGGGTGCACATATTGGCACCTTAAAGGTATAGTTCAACCAAAACTCAATGTAATTTATTTCACCAAAAGGCACGATATACTTTAAGCGAAATCAAAGAATGAACTGATATGACATCATTTAGAACAAAATCAGGTCTAAACAAAGTTCGTCTGGAGTTCAAAACAGCGGCCCAAGTTAACTTTCTAGAAAAATTCAGCTGGTAAACACCTTCAAACTACCATTGATCCTGCCCTCTTTGATTAAATCAAAGCTGCTTGCTTTGAGGCAATCTGTTCTATAAAGCACTATATAAATAAACGTGAGGTGACTTGACTGGAGTCCCAAATTGCAGAGTTGATGTAAATATATCCACGTCGCTATGACCAGATGCTTTCTCACCGCTGTTATTTTGTGTGTTTATTTAGTTACTGAGAGGAAAGCGCACAGCACATATTTACATATTCATCTAAATGTCTTTCTTAGCAGTCTGGGTGGCGTTGGGATGTTCGCTAACCATATGCGACCCTGGACCACAAAACCAGTCATAAGGGATAATTTTTCGAAATTGAGATTTATAGATCATCTGAAAGCTGAATAAATAAGATTTCCATTGATGTATGGTTTGTTAGGATAGGACAATATTTGGCCGAGATACAACTATTTGAAAATCTGGAATCTGAGGGTGCAAAAAAATCAAAATATTGAGAAAATCGCCTTTAAAGTTGTCCATATGAAGTTCTTAGCAATGCATATTACTAATCAAAAATTAAGTTTTAATATACTGTATTTACAGTAGGAAATGTACAAAATATCTTCATGGAACATGATCTTTACTTAATATCCTAATGATTTTTGGCATAAAAGAAAAATCAATAATTTTGACCCATACAATGTATTTTTGGCTATTGCTACAAATATACCCTAGCGACTTAAGACTGGTTTTGTGGTCCAGGGTCACATATATTGCTGCAAAAGTATTTCAAACAACTTCTACCCCCAAGCGATTAACAAAAAAGAACATTGGTGTGAGTATATCAGGGTCTTTACTGTCTTCTATAGAATAAATGATGACATATTAATGAACGTTCCAAGTTCCAAAATGAAAGTCAGTGGGGTCCAAAAAAAAAGGACTCCAATTACTTCCATTGAAGTGTTCTACAAAAGAAAGTCATACAGGTCTGGAATGAAAAGATCTTGAGTAAATGATGACAGAATTTTCATTTTTTCAGTGAACTGCTCTTTAAAGGCACACATTAATATCATTAATATCTAAAGGGTACACATTTTTTCTTACAGTAGATGTACAATTAGCTGATTCTATGTGAAAAGTGGCCAGTGAGTTCATGGAGGCCAGCAGGAAGCCGTCAGAGAGAGCAAATTGTGGTGGGATGTCAGGTTTAATTAGCTAACAGGGCCTGAGGACTCATTACTCGCCGAGCAAAGAATAGAATAGGGAGAACTACATCCTCCTCCCTGGTTCCTGTGCATCACCACAGGGTCTTGATAAAGGGCAAGCAAAACCACCAGCGACCCCCTTTAGAAAAATGTCAACCATATCAAAACTTAACAGGAACAATTATGTGTCTACAGTTGGGTATGAGCAAGTCAAACACGGGTCAGCGTTGTTTGGAATCACACGTCTAATGGGGTAAAAAAAGACAAATGGGCTTCACTCGCCTCTTTTCATCCTATCAACCTTCATATATTCCAGAGCCCGAGCTCATATTAGTCAGATATCGAACTGACCCTGGTTTGAGGACTGGCGCGTTTGCTTGACAGCGTTCGATCGATACCGCTTGCCTTGATATCTGTGATCACTGACGTTGCAATTACAGAGCCACTTCAGCGATCCAGATGTGGTTCTTTTGACATAAATCATTCAGGATTTCGCTGGTGTGAGACTACATTCAGTTTCAGACTGATTAACAGGATAAACTGTATCAGCAGTATAAGGACGCCTTAAAGTCTATAGACTTTAATGACTTTAATGACTCTGATGTGAAGTGTAGTGCCTTAACCAGCGAATGTGACATTTACAATACCGGTCAAAAGTTTGAAATAATTATGATTTTTTTTTTAATACTTTTATACTCACTAAGACTGCATTTATTTGACTAAAAATACAGTGATATTCTGAAATACTACAACTTAAAAGTACCACTTTCTATTTTAATATATTTTAAAATGCAATTTATTCCTGTGGTGGCAAAGCTGAATTTTTAGCAGCCATTACTCCAGCTTTTAGTGTCACATGATCCTTCATATGCTGATTTGGAGGTCAAGAAATATTCATTATGATGAATGTTGAAAACAGACGAAACCATGATCTACTATCAGTCAAAAGTTTGGGGAAAGCAAGCAATGCTTGACTTTTGACTCACTATTTGACCCATTGAAAACTGGTGAAATCGCTGCTGAAAAGTCAGCCTTGCCACAAAACAGAAACAAAAAGTACAAAACAGTTCTTTTAAATTGTAAAAAAATAAATAAAGCATAATATTACAGATTTTACTGCATTGTTGATAAAAAAAATGCAGCCTTGGTGAGCATGAGACATTTATTCAATCTTAATTATAATAAAATTTTGACAAGTAGTGTACATGTAATAAAAAAATAACTTGAGGAACATCAATAGCAGTCATAAACACCCCTTTGTTAACGGAGCAGGAATTAATTTCAGCCAGTTCAATCGCATTTTGGATTGTATAAAACAGATTTTCAGACTGAGTCAGACAATAGTAGGGTAAAATGATAAACTGTGTCTGGAAGCTATGGACTGTTTAATTCATTACGCTTAGCTAGGGGCATATTGGTAATTTCAAAGCCTTTGTGTTGGGTTGATTATTAGAATGCACCTGTTCATCCGTCACATTTACCTCCATACTAATCAGCATACTCAAAGATAATATTAATAAAGGCCATCCACGCATGCTAATTGAAACACAAAATGATACATTTAATTGAGCTAATCTGTGACAATATCGCCGGATGCATCAAAGCAGAATAAATGAAGGTAAAAGAGGCATTTGTGGTTAATGACTTCTTATCATTTGGTTACGAATAACCAACCTTTATTTATTCAACCAAACACGTTTCACTGAACCTTCCTCTATGAATGTTGCTCTATTAGACCATAGCACACAGGTCAGCAAAACTTCCTTCCTTTAAAACCACATATCGCCTTAAAGCAGATTCCACAAAAACCAGATGAAGCCGGTCCTCTGAGTCCATCTAAGGACATTCCATTAATAATATGGTTCAGAGTCTCCTGTGAGCTGGTCTTTGGAGGATGTTCCAAGTCTCTAAAGTCACTTCCTCTTTGGATGCTGCCGGCACTGAAGACTCAATACCTCTGGCGCACACCTGGCCAGTTACAAATACTCAAGCTAAATTACTGATACAAGTCCTTTAGTGTCAAATGGCAACAATGCATGAACACACACACACTAAACAAAAGCTTCACTGACTTATTTAAATCTAAATCTGGCCTGCATTTGAGAGTTACATGGAACAAGCTCTGTTAAGTCTCTATATGGGGAAGTCGTGGCCTAATGGTTAGAGAGTCGGACTCGTAACCCAAAGTTTGAGGTTGCGAGTTCGAGTCTCCGGTCTGGCAGGGATTGTAGGTGGGGGGAGTGAATGTACAGCGATCTCTTCCACCTTCAATACCACCACTGAGGTGTCCTTGAGCAAGGCACCGAACCCCCAACTGCTCCCCGGGCGCCGCAGCATAAATGGCTGCCCACTGCGCCGGGTGTGTGCACACACACTGCTGTGTGTGTGCACTTAGGATGGGTTAAATGCAGAGCATTAATTCCTAGTATGGGTAACCGTACTTGGCCACATGTTACGTCACTTTCATATAGAGTATTAATGTAATAAAAAAAGCCACTGGATATGCTGCTGACGGCTTGTATTTTGAAGATAACTTTTGATGTTGAGGCTCCATCAAAAACTGATGTGATGGGAATGCAGTATGGGAACAAGCCAGCCATTATAACATCAAAAAATACCTGCTGTGAACAAACATTGAAGGATTATGGAATTTAGTGCTTTAGCACCAACATTTTTGCCATCCATTACAGCTTAAGCATCAGATGCCCCAGTGTCAATCCTCCGATAAAACCAACTCCAATGGGGAAACATGTCATTTATGAGAGTCATTTGCATTTACATTCAAATCAAGGATTGAGGATGTCAAGCTGGAAAGCCATGAAACAGCAAATGAAACCTCAATGAACTGGGAAAACTGTTACACACAATATCAGATGATGATCAGAACTGCTTGAAGAGGCAAGGTGATAATAACAGACAAGGAAATGTAATGGATATTGAAGTTACTGGAATAATTGTGACTGGGACTTGATTATCTTGGAGAGACGCTCTCTATCCAGGTTTAATATGCAGACGCTGTCAGTTTTATCTGACAGTTGGAATGAGAGCAATGTTGTGGACGGTCAATCGTGTAGAGTGAATCGTGTAGATGATGCTTGCCAAGGCTTAGTTAATGAAATCCCTCCTCATAAATATTCATTTAGTGCACTTACCAACCGGTTCTGACTAATTAACACAATCAAGCAATGGTTAAACAGATAGAACTGATAACTGTTCCAGTCCTAATGAAGACTAGGCACATTCAAGGTTGTTCAAATAACCAAATAATTTTGCAGCCGACAACTATGACTGTGTTTAAGCCAGAAAAATGAATTTCATCCAATCTGGACTAGTGGTATTAACTATTGTTAATTGAATGCAAGACAATCATTTCAAGAGGAACTGTCATAGTGAACAAATTTGCCTACAGCTCAAATACTGTGCCAGTTTTAACAAGATTACAGTGAGTGGATTATACAAAAATGCGGCATTCTTAAATCTGACACAGATGTGAAGCGTAAGCGGGGATCGTCTTTATAAAAATGTCATGTTTAATGTCACTGCTATATATTAAATGGGCTATAAAACGAAATACACCATGTGAGCGAACATTAAAGAAGATCAAATAGGCACAGACACTTTTTGCCTGTAGCATCTCCGCAGTAAGACCTGGTTAGAGCAAGTAACTTAATACTGTTTAACTGAATCATACAAGGAAAAAGGCATGCTAACACTACATTAGAGACACTTTGCCTACTACCCTAAAAATTGAGTCCTTCATAGAATACATTAGAAATCAGAGTTTGTCCTCTGGAGGCAAAACACATCTCGTATAGCCATTAGCGCTGTGACCTCAACCGTGTTAGATCAGGTATTGGGCGCAAAACTAGTGGGGAAGAGGAGGGCTTTAACACGTGTCATTGAGGTGCCAGGTTTTAAACCGTCCTCGATCGTCCGTGGATGTTCAAAAAGGTCAAAGCCAATCTGGCAAAAAAAAGGTCATGCTTTGACACAATCACACAGCTGAATCATTTTGGATCTGGTCTGTTGAACAGCTTGCAGGCTGTTTAGAATTGAAAACTTTAGGTTAGATAAGGGAGAAGGTCAAATCGTCGTGCCCCATTAGATACAATAGTTTTAACAAGAACGCTATCTGGAAAGATAACAATCTTATAATTTCTCAGACAGTAAGATTAGCCTGAGGAATACGTTTGGACCTTTGTGAGCTCACCGTTTCCATAGGAACATAACATTTAACAGTCATCAGTGCTCTCAAAATGAAGCAACAGACGTGATCAAAAAGCAGAAAATGATGAGACAGATGATAAATGAGGAAAGAGCAGCTGACAACAACTGTTAACAGACATGACTAAATCCTCCTTCAATCGGATCTATTTCAGCTGTAAGTATGAATTTAATATATAAAATAATACAAAAAACTTTAAAAATGTAAAAAATAATGTTCATGCTTACATAATAACATTATTATGATTTTGATTATGATTATTATTATTAGCTAATAATAAAAGTTATAATAATAAATCAAATGTTTATAATGCTAACACATTATTATTATTATTATTAAAATAATAGCAATAATAATAAAATTGAAAAGTAAATAATGCTAATATGCTTAATATTATTATTAATCTTATTTATAATAATAATAATAATAAGTGTTTTAGCATTATGAACTTTATTTATTATTATTACTATTATTATTAGCTAATAACAACAACAACAATAATAATGACAACAGTTTAAATTCAGTTCTTTTACAGACATATTCAATGATATACTGCCAAAAATTTCAATGAGTCAAATACAATTTCACCTGCAGCTATAATTGATTCCCCTTTTGTGTCTTTAGTACTGCAGAACAGAGATTAAATTTTACATAAAATATGGAGGAGCAATTTGAAGTGTTTTAAGTATCACAGCGCCCTAGAGAGATGGCAAGCAAATGGACTGCATTAATAACCTACCAATAACAAAGACAAAAAACAGATGCTGCAGGCAAAACGAAAATATTCAGTTTCTTGTAGTTATAAATGATCATTTTTGTAATAAAGATCAAATGCTGTAAAGAGTCACAGCTGAATTAAAACAGTACAACTAAATATAATCATGCATTAATTCTCAAAACGATGCTTGCCTTCACATGCTGCAGAACTGATGCAGAGGAAACTGCCAGGTTTAAGACTCTGGCAGGCAAGTTGCCTCTGAACAAAAGGTTTCTTACATGCTAATTAGAGAAGAAAGAATAACTTCACGCTTGTAGAGGTCTATCTGTCCTCCAAATCAAAGAATGAACAACATCTTGATAGGAAATGATCTGAAACCATTCCCTTTTAATGAATGCCACCTCTCCCCTCCCATTCCAGCCGAGAAACTAAACAATGTAATGACATACGCCACTAATGAAGAACATTCTCCAACGCAGACTCCAAATAAAATCAGACAAAATTAATTACAGTGAGGCGGACTGACCTTTTCGGCTTGATAAATCATAAAGCGACGTTAGGCCTGTGGACATAGAATGCCTGGCTTAGATAAACAATATCCTACCTCCTGTATTGCCCCGAGAGAAAAGTGCGGCACAGATATTACCAAACTGAATTCTGACTGAAAGCGACTGTCTATCCCAGGTCTCTAAAGCATTTTCTTTCTGGACCCATCATATATTTCATCAATTAAGCTATTTTTTCCAATCATGATGCAGTCCATCATTCCATCTGGAGTCCAAACAACCTTTCTTTGGGGAAAATGCACCCCACAGCTTTGAAAAGTGTCTTTTAAATCCATTTCTAAAGCAGCTGCATGTTCTGTATACCTCCTCATTATGAATTCCACATTTCAATCACAAACCTATTCACAGACATCATGATTGACTGGAGTGGGAAAGAGATTGGGCACTTGACAGTTGCCAAAGAAAGTTTTTACCAATCCAGAAGAAATCAAGCAGAAATCTTTCATAACCATTTTTGATATGAGATTTAAACTTATGTCTTGCTTGATGTTAATAACAAGGTTTTACTATCTCTTAAGGCGGCAGCTTATAAATGGGTCATGAACTGAGAAATCAAAATTCCCTTGATCTTTTGACATATAGAGGTCATTGTACTATAAAAACATGCTGTAAGTTTCAGATCTCAAAACTTTCTCATTAGTCTAAAAACAGCTTATATTGAAGTCAATCTGCCAAACTGGCAGGTTGTGGAATGTGCCACTTTATGACGTAATAGTGGCTAAACACCGCCTCCTCAGAAGATGATCAACACCTGCTTCTACATCACTGCCTGTTTAGCCCCGCCCACCGATTCGCACATGTAGTGTAAATAACGAGAGAGGCGAACGCAGGTCCACGCAGAAACCAAACGATAAAGATGCTCCAAAGACAACAAGATGCTGTCTTGCATTGCCTTCCTTCTGATCCCAACATTAGGAAAGAGTGGATGAACTTTATTTTTAATGAAATTCCAGACCATGTCAGTAAGAACTTGGGTCTTTGTTCACTTACTTTTACCGCGGATTCATTTACAAACAAGGCACAATTCACCGCAAGATTTTCAGAAAGACTGAAACTAAAAGACGATGCTGTGCAGCTATATTGGATCTGACAGTAATGTCGCACCACACAAGTGTGAGCAACTGTTTTTATTATGTGGTCCCTATTGTCTGTTATTACAGATCGTTTGATATATACTGAGTATTTATGCATTTTTGAGCTAAATCACAGCAGCATCCATCTATAAGGACTGTCACTGTCAAACATACACATCTGTTAGCCAATCATAGCAGTGGGTGTTTACTTCCGAGACTACAATCCGCCACGCCTATTCAAACAGAGCGTTCTGATGAGGGGGGTCAAAACAGGACTGCTGTGCAGCTATATTGGATCTGACAGTAATGTCGCACCACACAAGTGTGAGCAACTGTTTTTATTATGTGGTCCCTATTGTCTGTTATTACAGATCGTTTGATATATACTGAGTATTTATGCGTTTTTAACATAAATCACAGAAGCGTCCATCTATGAAAAACTGCAAAACTGTTAGCCAATCATAGCAGTGGGAATTTACTTCCAAGTCTACAATCTGCCACGCCTGTTCAAACAGAGCGTTCTGATGAGGGGGGTCAAAACAGGACAGAAAATAGCCTATTACTTCTACATTATGGGGGGTTTTTATGTATGGACCTCAGAGAACAGTCAAAAATAAAAAAGAAGGCAGTTCATGATCCCTTTAATGAAAAAGACAGCATGTTGAATGTAGATGAGTTTGTTTCTTCATCAGAACAGATTTTGAGGAATTTAGCATTTACAACAAGGGATGGACTTTTTCACTGAAGGAAGCATTATTATGGATTATGGACTATGGACAGAGGACAGAAGACAGAAGCAAAGGTTTAGAAGTAAAAACGCCTTGATGGATTTGTTTCTTCGCTTCACAAGATGTTAACTGATGGACTGGAGTTGTGTGGATTCCTTACGGATTGCAATGTTTTTAATCAGTTGTTTGAACTGTCATTCTGACAGCACCCATTCATTCTGATGAGTTATGAATGTCTAGATTTTATTTTACCACAAACATACAATTATGCATTGGTGAGTGATAAAGCCACACTACCAAAAGCAATTATATTTACTTCATTTTCCTGACAGAATCTAAAGGTAAAAAAAGAACTCCAACAAATCAGTGTTACAAACCTGTGCACACGACCAAAAAAAGCGCAATGCTCCTTAACCTGAATAAAAAACAAGCATAAGGCAAGTACATTCACAATTGCTGATGACTATAATCAGCACACATTAGCTTACACAATACTTGTTGGACTGGCCATTTCAAAACATTCACACCCATTAAGATAAATACAAAAACTGTTGTTAAGACCGCAGTGTGTTTAAATGGTAGCTACTGTGCTTTCCAGGGGAAGAAACACACAGAGATGGTCAAACATAGAAATTTGCTAAATGCATTGAGCCATTAAGACAAATTAAAAGGAATGCACTGCAGCAGTCCGCTCTAATGCACTAATGTTATTGATTGCAAGTCATGGTACCAGTTTGAGTCACAGTCTGTAACAATATCACACAATATGGTAAGAGAGGAGAGTGCTGCAATCTCTGATAAACCATCTCTAAAAGCCCCTCCAATGCCAGTCTAATGCTGTTTTCTCAACCACTGATGCATAATTGGGTGTTTGTGGTAATATAAAAGTAGCTCTGTGTACAGGAGGTGATGAACTCATCAGAAAACCAACTAAACTTTGACTGGGTCTTATTCACTATAATCTGCACAAAAATTGGAGACTCCACTAAATATGACTCAATTACCAGCAGATTAAAACATAGCTAGTATACAGCTGGTGTTGTTATTGTTAACTGAAAGTAAAACTATTAAAAATTGTTTACGGTATTTGAAAAAATTGAATTTGAAGATTAGATGAAAAAGTTCCATTTAAAAATCTTGGAAACGCTTTACAATTAGGTTCCACTTGTTGATATTCGTTCACATTAGTTAACATTACCTAACAATGGAAAATAAATATAAAGTGTTTATTAATCTTTGTTAATTTTATTATTTACTAATACATTATTAAAATTAAAAGTTGTGTCTGTAAACATTATTCAGTGGACCGGAGCTAAAATGAATGTTTACAAAAATTGATAAAGTAACAAATGAATTGTTCACTGTTAGTTCATTTTAGTTAACACATAACACAACTAATGATATCTTATACATTTTTGTTTAAGTGCAAACAAAAATGTCTTAATGTCGCCTTGACAATTTACTGAAATAAACTGAATTACTAAAATTACTAACCAAAATAAAAATGAAAGCTATGTAGAACCATTTAAAAAGTAGAAAAATCTAAATTAAAATTAATTAAATGTTATTAAATATTTTAATAGTATATGCATAGTAAAAGAAATAACATTCATTGTAGTGGATAAAAAGTGCAGGGCCATCATGAAATATGCATTAGTATTATTATTAATAAAATAACAGAGGCTGTAGAAGACATCACAACATTTCCAGTAAGGAAATATAGTGAGTAGCCAATACTCACATTTTTATAGTGCATTCTGTGATGTTTTCAGTGCACTGGAACAATTTTGACAATGGGACTCACTGGGCAGTGTACTTTATACTGAACTGGAGAAATTATAGTCAGACTGAAACAGTCTACTCATTAGACTTTAAATTTTAATGTAATTGAGCAATTAAAAGTGCAGTCAAAGCACAACCGCCAACAACACCTGTGTCAGCATCTTCACTGTGTATAGTCACAGTTACTACTATCTGTTCCATATTCCATCTGTCCTTTGTAAGTGTTAAAAAAAAATGAGAAACTATAAATATTTATTTGAGGAGGTTACACTGCATTCTCGTCTAATCTCCCACGGCGTGCCAGCGTGTCAGACAAAACAGGAGAGCAAAGGTACATTCATCAGTGTACCTGCGGATGACAGGGATGAAGAAATACTGCTGTTTCTCACTCAGCCACAGAAGCGTCAGGCTGATAGACTCAGAGCACACATCTGTAAAACTGAGACAGTGGTGTCTCACTCCATAAACAAGTGGGCAGACAAAAGAGAAAGAGTGACCAGGATTCAAGCGCAGTCACCCGATCTAACACTTACCCTTTATTCAACTTTAGCCTAAAATGACTAAGTTTGTCAGTTAAGGTCACCATTCACTTTCATGTTATGGAAATGAGCAGCTTGGATATTGTGCCATAAGTAATAAATTATTTAAAATTGTCCCTGCTTTCTACATAATGTAATTGTACACTATATGGGGTCTGCAAGATTTTGCTTTGGGAAAAAATCCAAAAAATTAAGCAGAACAACTGTTTTCAACTCTGATAATAAGAAATGTTTCTTGAGCACCAAATTAGCTTATTAGAATGATTTCTGAAGGATCATGCTACACTGAAGAATGGAGTAATGTCTGCTGAAAAATTCCACTTTTCCATCAATAAATTAACAATTATTTTAAATTAATATTTCACAATACTACTGCTTTTTCTGCATTTTGGATCAAATAATTGCAGCCTTGGGGAGCATGAGATTTGAAGCCCAAATATATTTTATAGTACTTAGACAAAAGTCAATAAAAGTCATTTCAAATAAATAGTTAATCAGCAGATGCTTTTATCCAAAGTGAATTACAGTAGCTTTATATGAGGTACAATGGTTAAAACTCATGGCTTGCACCATACAGGGATCGATTCAACATACTTCTGATCACCAGCCCAGATAATTACTGCACCATACCACCCCCACAAAATGTGTTTTTTGTTTTGCAAAATGGTTTGTTAACCATTTAAAATAATAGAGAACAGGCTTTGGGCATCACCTTTGCAATTTTACATCTTGCTGCCTGCAACTGGTGGAAATGAACATAGTGTCCCCTTATCAATCCATATTAAGGGCACCTTCTGAGTTTCAGTCTGAGCTGGTTTTCGGGAGTCCTGTGCATGAGGCCATGCAGTGCAAGACAGTAAATAAAACACATAAATGTGCCACTGCAGACAACCAGCAGACACCAGGCCTTTCAATGTTAATAGGAGAGGATTGGTTACCCGAGTTTAAATAATGGTCTCCTGCTTCTATCTCTGGGGTTAGGTACCATAGGTGGCTGGATTTATGGAGTTAGCAAATTGCTTTTCTATCCTCATTCTCTGCGCCTCTTTCAGTCTGCTCATCCTTTCTTTCAACTCAGAGCGTGGATGATGGAAAGGAACAGGGGGGTGATTGGCCTGTTTTTCACAACCAGAGAGCAGGACGTGTCTCAAGGCCAGGGGAAAGCACAGAAAGACGCTCATCAAAGGCACAACTCTGCCGACACGTTACATTACCAAGACGTTTCTCACAGCACTAAAATGCTTTATTCCAATATAGTTGGGGATGAGGCCACCGGTGATGCTGCTGCCAGTCAAGAGCAATTGTGATGACCAAGGACGTGACTCCTCTTTTCAACTCTGTGGGCTCAGTGCTGTATTTGCCATTTCCCTTGACTACCTATCATATATCCTATCATAACTAAGGCAAACCGAGGCTGTGGAATTGCCGGCAAAAACATCAAAAGCCAGACTGAGATAAACAAGATTACAAATTTATAAAACCAATATAATATGGTCCATACCTAAGGAACTCGCAAGACTCAAAGAAACTAGACAGATTTGTTTATCACAGTCTTGGCAAGGCACTGTATTGATACAGTGAGGGGTTTCTTCTAGTCCCATAACTTGTTCTTAATGCTATTCTTTTCTGCCTTGCAAGCACTGGCATTTCCTTCAGGAAATGCAAATCTAGTTTATTTAAAACATATTGAATTATGGCACGCAGAACCTTCAAACTGAACTTTGAATACACTAAAGAAAGTTCCTCTCTTGCCGAATCGGTGTCGCCATAACTCCTGACATTTTTAGATCACTCCTCTAAGTGAGGCAAAACAAAAAAAAACAAGGTAAATTTCCCCTGGTAGTTCTCTCTGTATAAGACGCCGTCTGAGCAAATAAATAATGTAGTCCAAATGTACATGTTGATGATGTGCAGAGGGAAAACAAATCACCAAGAAAATGAGTTACATTTCAGAGGTGTAGTGGTAAGCACTACACCAATAAATGTTCTTGTCAAAACACATTTCAAAGTGCATCCAAACTGTGTCATCAGAAAACACTTGCTGTTCATCACATATTCACAATGACGACTGCAAGTGAGGGAATGGGCATGCATGATCTAGGGAAGAACAAACAAAGAAAGAGGATTGTGACAAAGGCATAAATGTTGAACGATTGGTCAATGTATTTTCAGATTACACAAAATAATTGAAAATGTATGGTTCTCACCGCAGTCTGAGACAAAAGAATTTCCATTCTGAGTTGGCTTACTGCACTAGTATTTTCAAAACCTTTTATTGAGATTGCCAGAGAGCATTTTCAATTGGAAGTCAGGTATCAATCCTTAGAATTAAAGACTCAAATAAATCATATTTACTTGTGTACAAAAATCTAAGCCTTTCTAGCCTCCATAAAAAGCATAACCAGAGAAATTTACATTCACTCCAGCAATTTCAATTACTTTGTCTTTGACATTTCCTACGTTTTCCCAGGCCTAGAAATCACAAATTTAAAATCTCTATATTTCCAGGTTTTCTATGTTCTATAACTCGGAGCATAAAAGAAACGGTGACAGCGAGGGAAAGAGTGAACTTACATGATCTAGAAAGGAAAGGGGGAGAGGACTGAGACAGTGGCATAAACTTTGAATGACTCGTGTGAATAACAAAGAGGATGAGCTGATAACTCAAGACTGATGACTCTTGATCATTTCAGCAGGATCAGTGTCTAACACTCAGATAGGGATAGACACTTATTATGTTTCCTCTTTGTGTGGCTGTTCAGCATGAACTGCCACCAGCCCCAAAAGGCTGTCGTGTTTCAAAGAACATCAAAGCAAGAGTCACAATAGTGCTTTTAAAGAAGCTTCAACCTGCATATTACACTACTGTGCCACAACATTGAAAATTTATGAACGTGATTCGGAGACAAATGTCAAAACCCACACACATTTCATTTTCAAAATGTGAAGCACTGTCTGCCTGGAAAGAAGAAAGGATGGAAATCCGACTTAATTCTAGTAATTACACAGAACAAAACAAAGAAATGCAGCTAGAAACATTTCGAGTGGCTGTGAGCAATAAACATTTGTCACAAACTATGCTTGTGAACTGTGTTCTTATTTAGAACTGAGTCCAGAAGGAAAGATATCTATGTAGCCTACCGTTTTTTAGTGGAATCAAAAACATACCGTGCGTCCAGTGTTGTCTGATTTCCAAAGGAACGAATCCTATCTTACATTTGACGAATGAATCATATGAGCTGTTTTTTTTCTACTATATAAAAACATACACCGTGACTAAACTAAAATAGCACGAGACTGTTTTCTGCACTAGCCTACTCTATTAATACTGAATCTACAGCTGCTGACATGTTTCTAAGTCTTGCCGATTTAAACATTCAAGTGTTTTAAACCATTCACATGCATTTGGAGCTGCGCACACTCATTCAAAGGGCGCACAGAGAATGTCTTTTTCGGTTATGTCTTAAGTGAACGTAAACAGTGGTGAAAGAAATCTCAAGTGCATCATTATATTGAATCCGTGCATTCGGTCCAGGGTTGCCAGGTTTTCACCAGAAAACCTGCCCAATCGCGACTCAAAACTAGGCCAATCGCGTTTCGAGGTGGGGGGTAAAATACACGTTTTTGGCGGGGTTCCCCTGCTAAAATTCACATTGCTGGGGATAAATATCATGTTTTTGGAGTCGCTTCAACCCGCGGACATGAAACACAACCCGCAGCAACAGTGTTAAAGTATCCCAACTCCACGGGAAAACCGCGGACTTGGCAACACTGATTCGGTCTTAAAGGGGCAGCAGCCTATAAATACCTGCTGTTCCATAAGTGCCACCTGCTGTCAGAGAGTGACATTTGCATCTCATTCACAAAGCTAAAATCAGACCATTCTGTTTTTGCTTCAAATTTCGAAATTATACAATCTCACTGCAATCTAAATAACATGTATTTAGCATCTTTGTTTGGATCATGATTAAAATGCAGTGGTTGCCTCTGATTTTAAATGGAAAAAGCACAGTCAAAACCTTAGTTTGTTTATATGAAAAGATTTCTTTTATTTGTATTATTTAATTATTTGTTTTGGGATTTGTTAAAAAATTTCAAGTTATAGTTTTATTATTTGACATATTTCAATTTCACCAAGAAATGTGCAGCATTTTGTTGGAGAAATCATAAAAGGACACCTTTTCATTTATAATTTGTCTTAAATCTCATTTTGTTAAAAAGAAAAATTGTGAGAAAATTGAAGTGGAATCAGCATTGTGAATCGCATCGCATCGTGAGATGAGTGAATCGTTACATCCATATATGCTACTAGTTTTTGCTGTGGTATAAAAGAAGTATTCTGTTATTTAAATAATAAAGAACCATATTTTGTTGCTCATCTGCAAAATGATTCGATCTGTAACTCAAAATCTGATAATGCAATATGGTCCGAGCCGTGGGTTTTGTGATCCGTTGCACCCCTACTCTCTTGACTTGTTATTTGAAGAAAACAAGCAATCACTGAAGTTTTTAATCATGCTGATTTGTCCGCAGTGAAGTTTAGCCGATGTCTTTTTTTTTTTTTATTGGGGTTACTTAAAATCATTTTGGGCTACCAAAATCTGAAGAATGTCTGCCCGAAGGGCTACCAGCGATTTTGCCCTGATACACGGCCGTGGGAACTAGGGGTGCTGAGGGTGCTGCAGCACCCCCAGCCGCAGGGACGGGTCTGAGATTTTCCTTGTACCCCTCGATCATCCCCAAGATACATAATTTCTGTGATAGTTTTGGGATTAATTATTTATTAAACTGACCAGAAATATAGCCTAAAGCGGTAGTATTTTTCTTGGGTGCGTGTCCCTACTTCTCCCCCTCACACTGACAGAATTTTATGTGAAATGTTCACGCGATATTACCGTAATTTTATATTCTGACTTGTAAAAACCATTAACGTCATCGTTCTTTTTTATGAGCCATTTTCCAAAGCTTTCTCGCTTCTCAAGACGGCCACCATCAATCACAATAACCACAGCTCTTTAATTGCACTCTAGTCTCTGGTCAAACGTGCTCAAACCACTGTAGCCTAATGTAAAATATTAACTACGCACATCATAACGTTTTAGGCAAGTAGGCCTACAATATTATGACATAAAATATTTTAATAAGACTGAATTTGTGTTTAATCTGATCACGATTAGGCTAATAAAAAGACATCTTAAGTTTAATTATAACGCTGCATGTCCACGATTATTAAAATAACAAACAAATACCACCTTTTTCTTGTCGTAAAAATGAGCGCGGCCATTTGTAAATTCTATGGGTCTGGCTTCCGGTCTCATCTGCATCCAGCTATTTTTAGCTGTACAAAACAGTTCGTTTTGCTGCTTGATATTGAAAATCGGTGTCTTATATTATTTTAACGTATTATCTTATTTATGAACACACTGGTTTGTAGTGCAAACAGTTTTACCGTTTACTGCACATTGTTATTCTCCTCGTTATTTACCTATAGCGGTTAATGATCCGGAAGTCTCACCCATAGGCTTACTTCCACGTTGAAGAAAAAGATGGAAGCGAGCAAAGAACATACATTATCAAAGATGAGAGAATTCGCCAAAGTGCACTGACCAAAAAGTTTGCTTATCAGCGATGTTCCCTTTAAATAATATAAGTATTAAAGAAAACATTATTGAACTAAAATCACAAATATATATCGATTCACATTTAACTCTGTCTTCATGTGTATGTTAATCAATAAGAGTTTGGGCTGTTTAATATTAGGCTTTTGTCAAAAATCCCCCACCATGGCTCCGCCCTCAACATCAAGCCCCATCCCCAGCACCCCCCAGATAAAATATGTTCCCACGGCTATGGAATCATATGAGTCGGTGCTTTTAGTGAATCAAAACCAATTAATCTGAATCTTTTACAGAAAAAATACTTAAACAATATTCAACTTAAAATCAAGACTATATATATATCTGTTGTACTTTAAAGTCATTAGACTTAATCAAAAATACACGAGTTTTGTTACTGTTATATGGGAAAACAGACCTACTAAGTACTTTTACTTAAAATATAGTTCCTTCCAATTATTTGATTGCACTCTTCTCTTTAAAAAATAAGTCTACGTCAACACTCCTTTGCAAGAATTGTATTTTTTTCCTGATAAGTTAGACCTGTTCTGTTGAAATCTGAAATGATCTCATATGCCAAACGACTGCAGAGGGCTTACTTGCATGTTTTCCCCTCCGAATATTTCTTCCACTAAAGTAGGCTACTTAAAGAACGTATAATGAAACGGGAATCGATAAGAAGCGGAACTTGAACCCTTAATTCTTCATGATTGCCGTTCCTACAGGTTACACAGACACGCTTAAATCAGCTCAAAGTCACCGGCAGGCAATCATAATTGAAGCATCACTTCCCAGATATTTTTCTTAATAGAGCATCGGACAAGATGTTAAACCACAAGATCTGCTACACTGGCTTGACGTGTCAACCGGTAAGAAAGGCAGTTCACATCAGGCCTTTCTTTGTGCCAGCGATCGAGGAGTTTGCTTTAATAATAAAGGACATCACTAGCTTGATTTATCTCCAGTCTCTGAACTGAAACTTAAAAAGGCTTCGCGTGAACGCAACGGTTCTGACCAACACGGCACACTTGTCAAGTACAGCAAATAAAGTCCTACCTTTTGCTTTGAAAGGTGAGAAACTGCGAAAGTGGAGCACTTCAGATTTCCATTTTACACGGCCGCTCAGATGCAAAGAGGAAAGCTGTGGAGAAGTGATGATCGGGCAGTCGGCGATGAACGAATAATCTCTCATGCATGAACAAGGACATCAGCCGAGCAAGGTAGATCGCGTAGCTCTGCGCTCGTAGAATTCATCGTTTTGAAGTTCTGCACCTGCCTCAATTCACGATAACGCAGGAGCTGTAATCCCGGAGGTGCGCGCGAATTCTTCTTTCACTCCAGAGGAAGTTTGCTGGACGGCATCGTGACGCGCTCGCGCTGAAAATAGCACGAACCAGAAAAGGGACACATCGTCGCGAGGCATCTCCAGAGCCCGTCATTAACACGAAGATGTGTCACGCAGAGTGGAAGGCGCTCACACTTATGAGACGGGCTGTAAAACGTTAAGCTTTGCTCACAGCCTCACACGGCATCGATGCTGAAATTTCCTAGGATGCACTTGGAACAAGTTACCGTCCTAGGGGACGCTTACAGAGTTTGTGAAAAACAATGATCTTTATTGATTTTTTTATAAAACAGTCTTTATAGGGCTTGATTTAGTGAGAAGCAGAATGTCTGTCCTTTGCATTCAAACTACATTAAATCCAGTTTGAGATCTTTGAGCAAAACAACCTATTAAAATGGCTAATTGTGTATGTTGAATTAAATAACCATTTTTAACAATTCATATTTTTAAATGATAGATTTATCAGTACAACCTGGCTTTTTGAAAAATGTAAAACAGATCTGTTGTGAATTACTTTTAAAATAACAACTATACTCAGAGTCATATATCATGCAAAATCCTTAAATCATTGCAAGTTAGCAGGTCCTCAAATAAGTCCAGTTTCATGTAGTTGATTTACCAAAAAAAAAAAAAAAAAGCCTGCCCCATACTGCTTTACCTCATGCTGGATCTGAGAACAAAGGATTTATTTTAATGTCAGACCAATCAAAGATACATAGCTGCATTTGGTTCAATGGGAATAATAAACAAGACAATTCATCAATCTTTGATCCCCAGTTTTAAATCGTTAAAAAAGAATGGGACTTTGTATTTTAGACGGCATTTAAAGCAGTCATACTTTTTTTTTTTTTTCAAATATTAAGGCTTTATCACAATGTTTTAGTTCTGTTTTCTGTGCACAAAATATAAAAAGCAAACAGGGGCTAAAATATACACAACACTAAAAAAAGACTGAAAAGTAACAAAATGGCTTGTAATGTACATTTAGTATTTACAGTTATGCAAGTGGTTCCTTTCTGCCCTCTAATGGAGGATGACTATCAAATATATACATGTTTTATGAACCCCCCTGACACCTGGACTTCCTGCCAGCATCAAGGCTAAGTCATGGGCTGCCTGTCATCTTGACTACTCAATCCGGAGCTGTGGCCAGTGTTGGTCCGAATAAAATTGTTGAGGCCATCAAAGCCTTGATTAAAGAGAAACTCCATATACCAGTTCCAGTACTTCCCGATCTGCAAACATGAAAAAAAACAGTTACTGTGAGGAATATTGCAACAGGATAAAAGGAGTAAAAACAAGCTCTCATGTTGATCTAAAATAAGCTTTTAATTAAAAAAAAGAGATGATATAACGTTAGTACCTTTATGGAACCGAGATCCACGTTCTTCTTCTCTGGCCAACACTGATAAAGAGAACACATAAATATTCACTGTTCTCCCTTTGCTTTAAATCTCAGTAGTACACTGCTGAATGTTGCGGTCAGACCAAAAAAAGGTACTTGTATTATTAAAAATGATGAAAACTCCAGTCCCATACAGTTTCCATGAATAATAAAATGTGATTCTGTATTAATGGATCCTCTATAAAAGATACATTAATACCACATTTATCTCCTTGTCCAATCCTAAAGTTATTAGTGAAAAGTGGAGGCTGCGCTGTCCCCGGTATTGACACACAAGGCTTTAAACTTGATGTAATATAATCATCTAATTAGTCCCTTTCCTTCACTCCAAATGAGACGACAGTCAAGCATCACTGTACTATTACAAGCGCTTGTGCTTTTAAATGTCACTAGTGTGACAATATCTCACTCACACTCCGATGAAATTCGATGGCATAGCTGAAAAGCGCTGGGTGGTGGATGAGGTCGAAACGGCACCAGGGTTCTGCCACTTTGCTTAGAGCGATGAGATCCTTGTCAATCTCAATGTCTGAACCAGGGATGGACCACCAGGAGTTCCACATGGAGTTCACCATTGCTTGAAGGTTCCGATTAAATTCCTTGTATGTGTTCCTGCTAATGTGGAATGTTTGCTGTAATGTAAGAAAATATTAATGAAACTAAATAAAGTCAAGACACATTTTAAGCTCAATAAAAATGTGTAAATTCAAATTGCCTGGTGCCACTAAAGAGATCTAATGGGTTACAGAGTGAGACAATCACCTTGCGAGTTTATAAAAACCTTCGCCCATATATTTTAAATAACAAAAGTGCAATCCTGTCATCAAATTATTTGGCCATATCATTTACTGCAATATCAGTGCCATGATGTGTCTCACTGGGATTCAATCAAGAAGACTCCTTTCATCTCCAGCAGGTAAGGTGAATTTTACAGCAATGGCCTGCAGGAGCTTCATTGTAAATTCTTAAAAGCTTGAAGGTCCTTCTAATTTACCCATCCTAAGTAAATTATTCAGAAACAAAACCTCTTGCATACGCACAGTTGGCATTTCATGACTTTGCCGTGTGTTCATTTTATGACACAGTATCCTCATTACCTCTCTCTGTTGCTCTTGTTTTTTAGCCAAGGTCAGATTCTTCCGGTACCTGAGAAAAGGAAATAACAACAAGATTTTATCAATAAAGTTAGCATATTATACTATAATTAATTCTGTTCTAATAAAATAAAAGGGGACATGAAATAGTTAGGTGAGATATACACTACAAGTTTGGGGTCAGAAAATGTATACTTTTATTCAGAAATGATGCAGAATATCAATGCTACTTTTGAGCTGTACTATATTATGAGAAATCTGAGAAAATGTGAGAGAATTAGTTAATACTGGTACTTTGTGTGGAACATGATTATTCTGGTTTGTAAACTTATTTGGAAATATGAATTTGTCCCTCAACATGTTTAAGCCAATGATAGTAATACCCTTAAACAAAAGCCTAGCAAGTAAGTCAGCAAAAATATTGGTCTGTTCCTCACACAATTAGCCTTTTTCACACTTCCGTGTTTCTGGCTTCCAGATTGGCGCTTGCAGGGTAAACGTTTTTCCGGTGACAATTGCGGTCGTACTTAACAAGAATGAGTTTGAGAATCAAAGTCTTTTTATACAAATTAGAGATTGTGAAAATGCTTGAACTGCCGGTACTTTACAAAGCGCAAACATTTCACAATTAACTTTTTGCATCAGCTCGGGTCATCAAATACAAGTTTGTTTCAGTTGGTTTTGCCATTCTGTCTGTTTGGTGCTAGCGCTGCATTAGGACTCTCCACATGAATTTTTTCGCTAATTATTATTATTAAAGTAATATTGTATGTTCTACTTGCTCTCCTTTGCATTATTAACGTGATGGTTTAAATGTACGTTGTATAATGTGCCCTGGGAAATAAATATTAAACAAGAGATGACTCGGATTCATGACTTCATTCCTATTGTATCAGATTACACTGTTGTGCTGAGTTTAATATGCTTCAACCGGACTCAGTTAGAATTGTTTAATGTATTCTTGGAAAAAATGTGCATCTGGACATAAATTTGGTCATTTTTAAGTAATTTATGTGGTGATTCGAGGGAAATGACTGAGTAAATTGAGATAATACACTCAAATGTACCAGAGATCAAAGACTATATAAAAAGGGATGTCGGAGATGAATACAAAGCGCAAACATTTCACAATTAACTTTTTGCATCAGCTCGGGTCATCAAATACAAGTTTGTTTCAGTTAGTTTTGCCATTCTGTCTGTTTGGTGCTAGCGCTGCATTAGGACTCTCCACATGAATTTTTTCGCTAATTATTATTATTAAAGTAATATTGTATGTTCTACTTGCTCTCCTTTGCATTATTAACGTGATGGTTTAAATGTACGTTGTATAATGTGCCCTGGGAAATAAATATTAAACAAGAGATGACTCGGATTCATGACTTCATTCCTATTGTATCAGATTACACTGTTGTGCTGAGTTTAATATGCTTCAACCGGACTCAGTTAGAATTGTTTAATGTATTCTTGGAAAAAATGTGCATCTGGACATAAATTTGGTCATTTTTAAGTAATTTATGTGGTGATTCGAGGGAAATGACTGAGTAAATTGAGATAATACACTCAAATGTACCAGAGATCAAAGACTATATAAAAAGGGATGTCGGAGATGAAGAATAGAAACCAACCGGCGCTATATTGAGTGCATCATCTCACGAGTCAGCGGTCTGAGTGACCATATAAGTTACTAACAAGTAAAATGTTATTTCTTTGTAGATTATATAACAACTTTGAAAACAGACAAAACAGAAAAGGTAAGAAGCATTATTTGAGAAAAGGGCATACTAACATAATAGGCACAGACCTGTAACGGAACTAACTTTACCCTGCGCTGACGTAATTTCCGATTTTTGTGAAAAAGGCTAATTGTTCCTCACAAGTTCTCATATGGCTTTTGTGGTTCTGTGTCTTTTTTTGGAGCTTTGGACTATTAACCCCCATCCACTTTCATTGAAGAATAGCCAAGCTACTGCTTTCTATACAATCTTAAACATCTTATAAAGGGTTAGCTCACCTCAAAATAAAAATTCTGTCATTAATTACTCACCCTCATGTCGTTCCAAACCCGTAAGACCTTCGTTCATCTTCGGAACACAAATTAAGATATTTTTGATGAAATCGGAGAGCTCTCTGACCCTCCCTTAGACAGCAACGCAACTGTAATGTTCCCAGGTCCAGAAACATAGTAAGGACATCGGTAAAACAGTCCATGTGACATCAGTGGCTTAACTTCAATTTTGCAAAGCTACGAGAATACTTTGTGCGCAAAGAAAAAAAAAGAAAAAAGAAAACGACTTTATTCAACAATTCTTCTCCCCCGAGCTACAGTCTTCCACCATTTTAGAGTATCACAACGCGTACACACGCTTTCCCCTAAGTGTAAAAAAAACTGATTATGCAGATTACGTTCGTGCGCACGCTTCCCCCCCCGAACATAAACAATGCTGATTACGTCAAATAAGACGTCGTGGAAGACGTAACTCAGGGGAGAAGAACTGTTGAATAAATTAAGTTATTTTTGTTTTCTTTGTGCACAAAAAGTATTCTCGTAGCTTCGCAAATTTGAAGTTGAGTCACTGATGTCACATGGACTGTTTTACCTATGTCCTTACTACGTTTCTGGACCTGGGAACATTAGCTGCGTTGCTGTCTATGGAGGGTAAGAGAGCTCTCTAAATATCTTAATTTGTGTTCCAATGATGAACAAAGATATTACGGGTTTGGAACGACATGAGAGTGAGTAATTAATGACAGACTTGTGCATTTAGGATGAACTATCCTTTTAAAGCCTTCACAGCAGCACTTAAGGTTTAGTGTGCCGAACCAGATGAAAGGATCTTCATACTTCATTTCATCTATTGCTTACAGGCATCATGCCATAACAATGTAATGCATTTGAAGGTTCAAGCTGTTGCCCTCAGTTTAGCCAGCAACACACACTGCCATGGGAACTGCACATGCGATGAGGAACTTATGCGATGTTGCCCAGCTCAATCAACCAAAAGTAGTTCCAGAAGATGCCCTTAATCTAGCATGGCCAGGCTAACATCTCAAACAGAAAATCTCCAGGATTGACCAGAGTGATGAAATGACCCATGAAGCTTATTATAGCTCTCATATAATACCTGTACATGATGTAACCAAGTCGATCCACGCTGACTGAGTCTGTGGCAAAGAGAGCTGGGTAGAAAACCCCAGCTGGAGGCATGATGATCAGAGGCAAGCTGTACTTCAGAAACATGTCACACACCTAGACATGAGGAGAGAGAAATTACTGTATTAGCACAAAGAAATTAACATCAGTGTTTGTTGTACTAAATCTACTAGATTCAAATCAGGACACAAATCTTAAGTGAAACTCAGGCAGGAACTTCAGTTGATGTCACGTTGCCACGAACATCATGTTAATTAAGTTAATCATAGCTGAGTGTACCGTCTCATAGAAAGCAAGTGTCTGGTTGAGCAGAAGAACGTGGCAGTTCTCCAGACGGAGTCCCTCAGATGCCAGCAATCCCACAAAGCGAACCAGCTCCATAACAGAGTCCATGAAGCCGGACAAGGTCATTGTCCTAGGAAGAATAGTCTATTATTTTTTTATATAGAAACTAACATGTGAAAAATGAGCTTTCTTGCAGAACGTACTATATTTCTCCAGGAGAGAACAATAAATTAGTTTTAAACCACACCTAGTACATACCAGATGTGTCTTTGTGCTATGCTTGGCACCCACGCAATTCGCATGGCACAGCACAGAGACCCAAAGCAAAAAAGGGAATAATGGGTGCATCGCATTAAAGCATGGCAAACCGACGCAGTCAAACAGGGTTTTGCCTTTGATCATAATTTCTCCTTCAGCTGTGCACTTCAGTAATGTAACAAAAAATAACCAAATCAGCAGCAAGAGCGAAGCAATACACGACAGGCGAGGGAAAAAAATCCTCCGCACTTCATTACACACCGTTCCACGGAACACTTTTAGGGTAAACGAGGTTCAGAGGGAGTCCGACCGCAGGAGCAGTTCATTGATCTCTTTTAAATATAAATAAAGAAATCTGCGGTAGTAAACCTCAGGCGAGACTTTTAAGAGTACAATCGCTGAAGTGTGGTAACATATCTTCAGATTATTTCTGTAATGTTTCCCAAGACTGTGAGTTTTTGACAGAGTCATTAAAATCTCTTAGGACTCGGTAAAGTGAGAGTCAAATTAAAGACAACAGCATTTACATATTATTTAAATTCTATAAAGCAACATGTTTCCAAGAATATTCAGCTGGAAATAATGCTGGGATTTTAATCAGGATTTGATTGGACCATTTGAATAGAATTTTTTTTTGGTATTAATATTATTTTCTCTGCCTACATGGCCTTGGTTACACTGACAAAAATAACAGTTTGTTATTTTTGAAAACTTGTTGATAACAAATAGATTAGTCGATTTTTATTTTATACTGTCGATTTATTTTTATTTCATATTTTTGGTACACTCACATGGTGCTGTTGCTGTTAAGACTGATGTCCAATCCGCCCTCCAATGCGCTGACGGAATGCCATGTCAGCCACTTAACCAGCATGCTATTCAGACACTCGATGAGACTACACTGTGAGGAAAACAATATGAGAAAAAAAATCAAACCCTACTTTCAACTGCTGTGAGCTGTGTAACGATGTCACATCTTTGTGTAGAAAAAGTTATTCACTTATGTCTGAACTTTTTAAGCATTCACTGGCTCACATGGCCATGCTCGTGCTTGATACAAACAAAAAGAAAGGAAGAAAAACAACAACAATACTATACAAACCTTGAAAAATACTGTGGAGGTAAAATAAAGTTGCTTCAGTGGCTCAAAGAGAAGTTTATGCATGTCTACAGACAAAGAAAAGAAACATTAAGTTCCAGTTTTACTTGCATTAATTCTGTATTGACCAAATAAAATGTTCAAGACAACAAAATATTATGTCTGATCAACAAACAATGTAAAAAAAAAATGCCATTATCATTAGAGGTAAGGACTTCCCATCTTTTAGAATGCTACCTGCTTTTCACAAAATAAAAAAATTCACTAAATCAGCGAATGCAAAAAGTTACACGAACAGAGATAGTTTTTCTTGAATTCCTCTGGTTGCAGCAGAGGTAATTGGGACACTTACAGAAGCTTGGCATCAAGGGGATGTCACTAAGAAGATCCAGGATCTGCGGCCGGAGCAGACAGCCATCCCACACACTCAGAAACTTATAAAGAAAACTCTCAGTGCTGGAGAATCCCTCCTGAGAACAATGTACAAATACAAACCCTGTCAATAGGGGATTTTACAAGTGGGGAGATCATACAGGAATGCAGAAGAGAAAGAAAGCAAGGCAGAAAAATTATTGATAGATGTCCTGGGATTTGTGGTATAAACTGCCACATGTTTCTGATATTAAACATCCCACCTTGAGGCTGCCAAGGTTAATTTCCTATTGGTTAATACTTGTCTTCTGTTGCTTGGTCGTACCTGCAGGAACTGCTGTGAAAAGAGGATGGTGCTCAGAAAGCGACAGGCTTCAGAAGTGTTGTCAGAACTCCCATCCACAGGACATAGTAAAAACTCTGCCCAAAACATACAAGAATAAAATGCATTATAGTACTGAACTGAAATTTAAATGGGAGCTATAAAGGTTCAGGGAATAGAGAACTTTAGATAAGCCTGAAAAGGTTTAGTATTATGACATGGAAAATATACCCTCTTGCAACGAGTGTCCAAGCCAAAAGTTAAGGCGCAGGGAGGCAGATTCATCCTGTACACAGTCCAGGTAGTGCAGAGCCAGAGCTGATCCCAGAAGTGAACCCATCTGGGCAGGCAGCTGAAAACAAGTTATGACTTCAACATTAAGCAGCAATATGCTATACAACGTGCATCTGCACAACATAGAGACAGTATATCATAGCCAAGAACTGTCAAAACAGCTGGAGGCAAATAAACCAATTCAGTCATACTTCTGGCTCCTTTGAGACCTGTACTGAAACTGACAGTTTAATACAACAGTTTAGATGAAACACCATTCTACATTCTCACTCTTTTCAAAAACTGTAATTTGTGTCAGTCTACAAACAGCCGCCTCACAATATGGGAATTCAACAAATAATAAATAAATAAAACTAAGTGACAGATTGACAACGGACATGGCTGAATCTTTCTGTAATTAACAAGCAAATGTATCATTCATCTGAGAAATGACATTCTAATGATGGGGTTGCCACAGTAAGAAATAATCAATTATCTTTCCCCATGGCCACAAATTAACTTTTTTATCCCCACATGACTGACTCCACCGGCTTCATACTCAATCCTTCCCTGTTGCAGACTGCAAAGTCACCCTAAAAAAGTGGTGCAGGAACACTGTGACGATATAAATTTTGTACAGAATGAAGCATAAATGTCTGCAGACCTTAAAAAGAGATTAAATAAGGCTTATCAGGTTAGTGGATCCGTCAAGTAAACTGTTTGTGAGGTGTCATTGAATACTGTAAATATTCTATAACTTGTCAATTGAGAGTGTAATATATTATTTAGTATTTACAGAGAGGACAGTGTTGATGAACATCAAACAAATCAAAGACTTTATTTTACATCTGAGAAGTTTGGCTACTGTGAAAGATTCTGCAGTAAAATCAATAAGATGGCTTAATGACATGCTCATTGATCAGTCATGTGAAGACTTAGCTCCACCAAGTGGCCAAAACACTGTGGTGCAGATGTGTTTTGGTTTACTCATCAGATCGGGTAAATGTGATGAATATTATGCAATATGCCTTTTTGTTTAAAGTTTGATTGCCCGATGTCTAACACACAACTGGACCCAAATAATGCTTCATTCTACAGACAACGTATATTGTGAGTGAAAGAAAAAGAGATGTGTATAACCTCTATATTGTGAATGTTCTCCAGTAGCTCTTTGAAGGAACGGAGCTCCTGCAGGCGGAACACCTTCTTGTTAGAGTTGCTGTCGAATGCCGAGCTCAAGGGAGGTATTGCTAGGTGATGTAGTTTCTATGGACATTAGATACATTCAGTTTACAGATTAAAAATTAAAGACTTCGACACATTTTCTTTTTGTCCTCCATTCATATAATTTCAGAACATAAAAACTTTAAGTCTAGAATATACAAGGCCAGTTTTCTGCCCCGATTTCCAGTCTGGAGGATTCAATACTAGCTGCCGAAAGTCAACTAGTACCAATTTTAGAACACATACATTGCATCTGAATATGCCTACTTCCATATGTAGGAGGAAAAAAACAGTATGTGGAAAGAGTAGTATGTCCGAATTCATAGTATTCATAAACCAGAAGGCAAAAAGTACCTGGATGACCTACTATTTCTGCCGATATTTTGAAGTGTGCATCTGATAAAACTTTACTATCCCAAGAGGCCACAGGACAGAATTTGTGAATTGCATTGTGAAGCAACACAACTAACACTGGTAGGTCACGCAACAGTAACAACATGGCAGATTAAATATATCCTAATTTAATTTTATACTACTCATATGCATACTTCGCGCCCATTTCAAAAAAAAAAAAAAGTTTCAAACTAAAAAAAGTGCCTACTAGACAGCATGCAATTTCAGATGCAGCTATATTGTTTTCATTTGTCATGGATCTCCTGGCAACAAGGTGCATGTTTCTGTGGAACAATTTGAGAGTCTGGTAGCACGTGATGCTGCCTGTGTCATTGTGTATAATGTCCAGCTTTTAGGCAAATCCTAGTGTTTTAAACGCTGTTAAAAGTTGTGATGTTTATTACAGCCCTTATTTAACAGTGAGTGTTCTGTAAAGCTCTTTACAGTATTACACAAATGACATCTTACCCTCTTTCTAGTGGATGGCTTCTCTTTCACATCCAGGCTGAGGCTCTGGTCAACTAAAACAGCACCCTTGTTTTTCCTCTGCACAGCACTCAGAGCTACTTTCCAGGTGGAATTGTGATTCTTGAATCCAGTCTGGAAAAAAAAAAAAAACTACAGTCTAAGAGTCTGAAACACCTGGCAGAAGAACAAAGTTCTGCTAGAGAAGTAATAAATGCACTAACCCTCACTCTTGATGGAAGAGAGAGCGTCACTAGGTCTGGGCGGTACACTTTGTAGAGTGCTAGAAGTTGGGTGAGAAATGGTTGTCTGCCCTAATAAGAAAAAGGGAGAAACAGAGTTTCAAAGTACTTGTCAAATGAAATGTATCCAATTAAAAGAAACATTCTCTACCATTACAGTTAGTCTACATTTATGATGAGGATATTGAGGTGTTTATTTTAATAGATAGTCTTTACCATTTTAGCCTGAATATCCAACAGTTTCCTGACTCTGTACGGGTGAACTATGAAAGTGGGGGGGGGGGATAATAATAATCAGAATAACAAGCGAATAACATCATGCATTATTACAGCATTCACTCAGAGACAAAAAAATTCAACCACTTATTTAACAGCTCACCATGTTCCCTCATGGTTAAAAGGTACAACAAGTGGCAAATAAATGGGCACTGGAAGGAAAAAAAAACAGCCTAGTAAATTAACATGAAAATAAAAAATGTGTATGCAATTATAAAACATAAGCCAGTATACTTTCAACATAGACATTTTCTAAATAAAAGAAGCATTTGCAAAGCACAACTAACCAGATTTTCTTCTGTCACAAAGCTGAAAATGAAGCCATAAATGGATCTCAGGTTGTCTTTGCAATCAATCAGATCAAAAACAGTGAGTACCCAGCGGACAAAGAGAACCTTAAAAGAAAACATGTTACTAAGAGAGTGAACTGAATGTTTAAAATGGCAATGAAATGGAAGCACTGACAGATTTTGTTCTTTCATATTGTGACATACATTTACAGTATAACGGATTATTAAAAAAGAAAAACACAATTTGAGATGTGGGTGATGCACACAAAAAAGGAGTTAGAAGAATGTGGGCCTGCAGAGGTCGGTTTAAGCAGACTAAATAATTGTCAAAGCCCTAAAAACATAACCAAATAGAAGTCTGTCATTCCACCATGAGTCTGAGACATGATATTTTGATTACAATTTTAATAATTAACTGAAAAGACCTTATTAAAAATGTAATAACAAGGTAAAAAAATTATAATAAAAAGGAAACATATATAAATCTTTCACAATGAAACCTATAATATGTATTTAGAAAATAGATTACTTTTCATTTTCAACTTTAATTTTGAGACCTATAAAGCAAAAGTAAATGACAGCCATTTCACCAATGACCAGGTACAATTGACAGCCCTTACCTGTGCATTCATTGGCATTTTCCCTACACATAGCCACGACACCCCCTTCACAACAGCCTCCTGCGGCACCACTGTAGCAGGTATGAGGAACTTCAGCACCCGGGTACAGTTCGCGGTTCCTGTTGCACAAACTGAATTTAATTATCTGTGCCATTAACCACTAAAGGCACGCAGCAGAATTAGGATGATATGTTAGACTGTGATCTAATTGCTATAATGTTTCTCATGATGAATTCCTGCTCATGTAAACAAATACAGCTGAAGAAATCTGTGCATCCCCTAATTGTATTACCTGCGTTGAGGCTTAAAGCCAAGTCCAGTAGCACTGTGATGACCTCTGGAGGAAGACCCTTACTGAGAGCCACTGTCTCCACCCTCACCATATTCCTCTCCAGCTCATCATTCCCTCTGACTACTGTGCCAGCTTCCACTGTAACACACAACCATACATGTCAACAGATATTATGACACTTAGATGTGATGCAGTATCTGTTGACGACACCCTCACACACATAAACAAAAGACCTAACAGTCTTGAAGTCGTCCAGAGATGTTATCAGAGGAACAAAAACAAAAGAACTACAATTTTAAAAAACGCGTCCCTACTATTAAACTGTAACGCTCTAAAGTTGTTTTTCTAATACGTTTCATAATGTTTTATGCAGCACTTACCCCGAGACAAATACTTCGCCGCGAGACCAAAGGGATCCGCCTCGCCTTTTCTTCTTTCTTTTTCTGCCAAACGCAAACTTCTGTTGTTCGCTGAGGAGTCTATTTCTCCGGACGGTTCGGAGACTAACCCCGCCAGGTTAGATAAATCGGCCATTTTTTCGCTACATTATATTATTATTTGTTACCGGTCGCGTGCTTGTCTCGGTCGCTGAAGTAACCCATTCAAACCAAACGCCAAATCTGCCGCGACCGTTTGGACATGCGCACTGGATCACAACTGAAAGCGGAAGATCTTCTTCTTCTTCTTCTTCTTTCTTTTACTGGCAACCGCACTTAACAGTGCATTACTGCCATCACCAGGTAGCTTGGATCAGAAACATTTCCTCTAGCTCTTAAAGGGGTCCTATTATGCTCCACCCCTTTAACATTTTAAAGCGGAATATCTTTACTGCAGCTATATTATAATATAAAGATGTTATTAATATATGATTGTGTTTTAAAATTGACTTAATTTTTTTAATTGAATTCGTAATTTGCATTTATCATTGTTAATGTGTTAAAAGATAAAAATTTGATAAAAGAAACAAAGAAATATTATTTAATGTAAATTAAGAAATAATAGATACAGTAAGATTAATAATATGTAGAACTTATGTGTAACTGAACAAATTGCTTTTATGTTTTCATTTTTGAAGGCTGTGACAGATTTTGAGGCAACAGAAAAGCTACCCTCTGCCATCTGACTCTAACCTTTTAACAAATGATATACAGCATTTCTTTAAAAAAAAATCAATCTTAATGTAAACAGAACTGGTTTTGTACAGTATTCATTGACA